>NW_019385976.1:59473-63379 GCF_000671375.1 Centruroides sculpturatus | reverse complement strand
GAGTTCAAAGCAGGTCCTGCTGACACTCCTGTGGAGGGGGCGGCGGCTGAGACAGCTTCCTCCTCTCCGGGACCGAAAAATAGACATTAGGTGACAATTTACGAGACCGTCATCCGGGAGAGGGCTTGACCCGACTCCGGAGGAGAACGGCCCGGACGGGGGTCATCTCGGCGACCCCTCGGCCCGAATCGCGTCCCTGGCAACAGACCCGGGACCAATAGAAGCGCAGAGGGACCAACATTCGGACCAACCAAAACCTCGGGATTTCGGGTGAGGAAAGATTATAAAAGCCCGAGGTCCCAAGGACACGGAGAGGTTGGGAGTTTGAGAAGCTGTTAGGAACTTTGACAGTCCCCGAGGACGGATCCACTCCGAGATTTTTCCGAAGAAGAGGACTAAGGATTCCAGCTCCAGGGAACAGCGAAACTTCCGAGACCTCCACGGCGGGTGAGGAGACGAACTTTCTCCTCCCGGGATTTTTGGTGTGTGTGACGAACCTCGAACCTACGGACAATTCGACGAACTGTCTTGGACGGACGCCTATCGAAGATCCGACAAGTGTAACTCATTGTAAGCATGTTTTTTAATCCAAATAAACGCGTTAACTGTGGAAATACGGTCTCTGTGTGAGTCTTTGCGTCCAGCAAACCGCGACCCCCATACGGAAAAGGCTTTCTCGTGTCATCCTGACAGATCACGGGTAAAGCGACGTAACGTAACTTTTCGTCCCCTTTTGGACTCCCTTCCTAAAACCCCACATCTACACTTTTTGCAAATTTATTGCATATTCAACGGATACTTTTGTCAATTGACTTTAATATTCTTTACCTAATGATAATTTAATTTCTGTAACGTTATGTAAACTTTGTCCATGTCATGTCATTCATTAAATATGTTACAATTGGTTTTCTAATTCTAAGCCATACATAATAGTGTTTCGAAGACCGTCTTTTCTACTCCTTATATAAAGGCGTTTAATTTATATTATACTTTATATATAAAAATCCCATCGATCTCAGTATATTTATTACTGTAAATTTTATACTCATTTTAACGAAGTAAATGCTTTGATAATTTAGAAATTGGCATTTCCGTGTGTAAACAAACAACTCGCCCAGTTATACATTGTCAATAAGTTAGCCATTTTCTTTTTTTGTAATACCAACATCCACATACGAACACCTGTCATTCTGATGAGCCGTTTACCTTGTGACGGTGATGTGACGTTCACTGATTCTAATGAAAATTAGGAGTCTTCGATTGCAGAAATGATTCTCGGCAAAGTTAATTAAAACCTTCAAAAATTTACATAATTATGAAAAGTAAATTTCAAAAAATCTATGGTATTGATATGTTTTACATCCATTAGCTAAAATTATATTAATCGTGATTAAAAATGTGGTATTACAATAAAAAACAGTGATTACATATTCGTCAATTTATAGAATTTTGTGGTGTCAGTAAAACTCATTCGTAGTTATTTTGTCATTTTTAATAAGAAAAAAATCAACTTGAACGGCCCATCGAAAAGTACTGAGACTTTTAGTGTGGTCTACCTGCGGATAAAATTGAAACCTCTGATGTAGAATAATACTATCATCCAAAGACAATTAAATTTCAAATTATAACTAAACCAGTTTAATACAATAAATTTATCCCCACCACACAAAAACCATTATTGTAGAGCAGAGAAACAAATAGTTTTGCTCTACACTAAAATACTTTTTTTCGCTTGGGATAATTGATAAATAGGACGGTAAAAAGTTATGAGTAACGTATTTCACTAAAGGAAACACTTCGCTAAATGCTCGAGTTGCTGAATCCATCCACTCTGTAAACTCGTCACAAAAAATATATGCGAAACATCTCTTCTGTACCATTTTCAGTTCACAATATTTCAGTTTTTCCAATTGCTCTTTGATAGTCGTATAACCAGTTTTACCTTTATAAATATAAACAGGAAAAGCATTGACTTTCTCACCATGAAATAGTGTGAGCCTGTATACATCACAGTAGTCCATGAAATGTTTAGTTCCGAACGAATATACTGTAATATCTTTCTAAAAGATTATGCACTTGTTTTGTTCGTCCGGTATATTAATTTTGTGGAATACATCTTCTATTTCCTTTATCGAATCTGGCTTGTGATAAAGTATAGGTTTGAATCCACGTAGAGTGAACAAATGATTAAAAATATTAAAACCTGGAATGTTTGGAAACATTGATATTTGTATTTCGATTTTGTCGGTTGAGTACTTAGAAACCTTTTTCCTGCACGTTATAACAGAGTTTCCTGGAACTAAAAATGTGATTGTTATTAACAATTAATAATAATTTCAAATTTGCATGGTACAGCTACTTACGATGCAATAAAAACTTAAAGTACATACCCTTAGGACTTGGAATAGACGCAAGTGTAGTTTCTCCGGATTCATTAAGATCATATGCAGATGGAGTCGTAGGTTTGGGTTCATGTCCTAAAACGAACCAATTGTATTGAAAATTGTCGTCGAAACCAACGTAGGGACGTAGATCTTCCGATTCGTTGATTGCAGTGATTATTACATTGAAAGGAATTTTCTGTTTAAATAAATCAGAATATTTACAGCAAATGTAAATTTACTTACGTAATGTGATTAATGAAAACTTATTTTACTGCAATTCAATTATTCTAAAAGTATTGTATAAATGTATTGACGTTAATGTTTATAAAAACTTTTCAGATCCTTTTAAACTATGAACTTTTCTACAAATAAATATACAATAAATCTGCTTAACTGATCGAATTTTTTAAATTTAAAATTAAAATTTCAACAAATACGAAATTAAAACAATAGTCAATTATCGCCGTTTCATTAAACATTTTTAAAATCAGAAACATAATTACAACTTTAAATAACATATGAGGATGTCGTAAAACTTATATTGGTGCCAAAAAACTATATTTTTACGCCATTTGCGTAAAAAACATAAAAACTTACATCCTTAAACTGACAGTCTAAATCGTCTATTAAAAGCTACACATCGTTATCTTATTGATGAAATTGAAGTTTAATGAAGACAAATGAAAAAACACCTGACGTAGAGAAAGGAACTCTAAGGAAAGACACAGCACTAAATCCATTGATGACTGAAAAATCTACAAATTCAGAAAGAGATTCAGAAAGAGAGAACTCACAATTTTATGCACAAATCATACAAACTCTACCAAAAACAGAAAGTACAATTCGCCATTTCCGTAATTAATATTTTCTAAACTGAATTCCGTAACTTAGAAATGTTAATCGAATATGGAATTTTGAGCGTTTGTAGCAATTACATAATCATAGCATTTAATCAAAAGAATAATGTTACAATAATTACCCTTATGATCATTGTTACTCGGTGATACATCATGTTTACGCTGATATCTTTGCATTTGGTACACACTCGGCTGCATAAATCTAATTCTGCATCTTTCAAGTATTCAAGTATATTGATTATTATTATAAAAATATTCTAAAAAGAATCGATGGAGTCAGATAATCTATTTTTTTATTATTATTACCGTACTGTACTAATCTTTAGTACACGGAAAACTACTAGTTTTCCATTCGTTTCTGACCTTTGGAGGCTTAATAAGTCCCGAGTCCGTAGACTGGTATAAAAAATTAAAAAAGGTAAACAGGTTAACAAAGAAAATATAATTTTATTTCTATATAAATATATACTTCACCCCAAATGCATTTCGCCTGTCAAGGCCTCTTCAGTAGGGTTTCTGATGACTAGAGTGTACAATAGGAACAGCAGAAGGTATCTCAGACGACACATTTTTTTCCGTCGTAGACACAGAAGAAGACACATCTTTCTCACTGACACCATCGCGTTTACAATCTTTAAGAAACACAAACTCTTCCCAGCATTCCG
>NW_019385976.1:53491-58393 GCF_000671375.1 Centruroides sculpturatus | reverse complement strand
TTAATAGAGAGGTTGAGGCGCACGTTTTAAACGTGTAAACGTGTACGTGTGACGTTCGGCGCCGCTTTCCCGTAAGCCTAAAAGTTTGACAATGGTGTTTGGATAGTCGGTGGAATCACGCTCGACATTCCAAACACTTTTAGGCTTACGGGAAAGCGGCGCCGAACGTCACACGTACACGTTTACACGTTTAAAACGTGTGCCTCAACCTCTCTATTAATCGTCGCTATTGAATCGTTAAAAATTAGAAAATTAAGCTTCGTTTAAATACTGGCTCCCTTTCATGGACGAATGAGTGTTGCCAGCTAAAATTTTGTAATAAACTTTTTTTACAAACCAACAAAATATACTTCTAAATATCACTTACATAAATACATACATACATACAACAAAATATACTTTACTTTTTATTTTGTGTACTATTTCAATAATTTTTTTCTAAGAATTAACATAAGATCTTTTTTAAAAAATTGATAAAACCAATTTTAAAAATTTTTTTAATGGAATGGGTATAAAAATTTAATTAAATTCGGTTATAAGCAGAAGACTAGTAAAACTTCACATCTCTTTCTTCCAATATCCGTATTATATCAGAGCAATAGTCTGATTTTTTTCTTTTTATAATTGACTTCTAAAATTGTCAATGGTTGATAAGGGGCCTTACAGAGTTCAGCTTAGGACATCAAAATACTCAAGNAAACTATCACTATTAAAGTACAATTAAAATTTTTAAATTTACATGAAACAGAAAAAGTATTTCTTACAGTTTCAGGATTGGTTCCTAATCGAAGGTACAACTCTTCAATGGGAATTTTGTGTTCATCCTAGAAAAACACATTAAGTTTTTTAATATATATAAAAAAAATTATAAAATAATATATAATATACATCAAAATAATAATTAGAATATTTTAGAATTTAAATTCAAATGTTATGATTGTTCAAAAATTTATATAAGCACTTGTATCAATATTCAAATATAATCATGCTTTTTGGATTAAATAAAGTTTAAAAATTAAAGAAACAAGAAGTTTAATGATATATTTTTATTAATTTCTATTATTCTGAAATTTGTTTATAAACTTCAATTTATTGATTATAGAAGTTTTTTCTAGTTTAAGAAGTTTTTTGGGGTAGTGAAATATTAGAAGAGGAAAAAAAAACTAATGTGTAAGAAAACTAAAATAAAATGAGAAAAATGTGAATAATCCTATATTCATATAAACTGAATCAACTATTTAGAACTTTTATTTCTAAATATTTGTCATCATTTCAAAATGTAGAAAATTTACTACCAATCTGCAATAAGTAAAAAAAAAATTAATGTTTTTGGCACATTTCTATAAACTAGATATAAATTTACACAAAAAAAATATTTTATGCTTACATTTATTGTTAACTTTTTAAAATTTAAATTTTACATTTGACTAAGGTTTTGACAATTGCCTTAACTGTATTCTCCACTTAAATAAATTTAAATAAAATGTATTATGAAAAGGATTTTATTTATACTTTATATGAGATGCATGATAGCAAGCTCATATAATTTTCAGTGAAAACAGCATCACAGAACAAGTAATCTGACTGTGAACTACTGGTATTGAAACAGATTATTACCACCTATCTAATATTTTGAACAGTCAGCTAGATTTTCTTTTTAATCAAAAAGTGATTTTTATATCCCATTGACTTTATATGGGTTGAGAATCCTTTAACAAAAATTCCAAAAAGTGAAAACTTCAAAACCAAGTTTTTTTTAATAGTACTGACATGGCATTACCAATGCAAAATTCTACAAATCATTGGGAATGTTCCACTGTTTTGACTTTGTTTGACAACCAGAATGATTTTCTGGAATACATCATTAAAAACGGCAGACGATAATTTACGATAATAGTAAAAATTACACTGAAGACAAAAAAGTTTTGCCCTTACAATCAGTTGTCTAAGTCGCTATTGACAAACATAAAACAAAATCTTCACTTACAAAAGACAACATTTTATTGCTGACTGTACTTACCCTTGGCCATCTTTAATGAACTATTTGTTTTAATTTATGGTATTGTCACCAAGAAGACATTTTAAACTAATTTAGTTTTTTAGAGATATGGCCTCAAATAAAAGGTAGTATGTAAGTGAAGGGTGTGTGCGCGATAAGTTTTTTTGGTGTGTGTTTGTCAATGATGACTGAGACTATGGATTGTTAAGAAAATTTGTTTTTTGTATTTTTCAAATCAGACTAATCAAATCAGATACAAATATTCTAAAATCCAAAATACTTCTGGTCCCAAACATTTCAGATGAGTTTTATACTATTGCTTAGTTTCTACTGAACTTAAAATAGTTAAGAATTTGAGTAAAAATTTTATCTACGTTGTGTACACAGATATCAATCATTTGATTCAGTTATACTTTTGTTCTTACTGTACTAGAACATTTAAGTAACCATTTTAAATGTTACAATTTTCTGTTTTAGCTTGATTACATGAATAATAATAATCATTTAATGTTAAACTAGGCGACTTCATTTTGCAATTTCTTGCTATATGCAGAACTATCTCAGGAATCTGTTTCACATAACCTTCTATTTATCACTATCTTGCTATTCCAGATATTATCTTAAACTATAGCTTATACTGATCTAAAAATCATTCATTCCAATTCAAACTTTACAAGCTGATTAATATTTTATTTACCTCCCTTAAGTGTTTCAACCTGAAAATTATTCTATCCAAAACAGTATCTGTGTGTATTGCTATTTGCTATTATGTAATCTAAATTCTCATATGTACCTATTTACCTTTTATGATGGGCAATACATTGTTTATCCTTATAATGACCTAGTTTTTATTGAAAAATTATTCTTAAGTTTTAAACACCTTATTAATATAATAGTAAAAACTTTTAGCTATCACAAGAGGAATATTATGTTGACAATGATGTGAAATCCGAAATTTTTACCGAATTTTCCGAGTAATATCACGCAGTTTCCTAAACCCCCAATTAAGTTTTCCTTTAAAACCTAAACTAAAATCTAACTTAAAAAAGGGAAAAATTCCAATCTCCCCTTTCGTTCAAAGTAAACATCCGTCCATTTCGAAACTAATCTCACATTCCAACTCCAAAGTTGATAGTTAGCATGGGCCCGGGGACAACTTTGACCCATTCGCATACCTTTTACCTCATAACACTTAATCACATGACCAGTCTCCCACGATGAAACTATAAAAGCCACTTGCTTCCCCCTCTTGGGGGAATCGTTCATCAACAGTTATATTGTGTCCTACGAATCTTATATCCTACAAATATTGTGTCCTACGAATATTACATCTAATCGTATTTTCCTCAAAGAGAAATATATATTTTCCTCAAAGGATTATCATCAGAAAGAGGTATACATATAGTCGAACAAATGATAGTGTTTTCCAATTAGAAAAAAAATGTATCAAAGTGTTTTTTCCTCACACGAACAAGCATGTGCACAGAACAACTACCACATTCAGAACTCCAAGTTGGCTCTGCAGCTGCTCGATTCAAACATCTGTTGGGATTGAAAATTCTGAACCCTTTAGCCAAAAAACAGGTGGGTTCCTACTTTCCCCTAATCTGATATACTTACTTAATATAGGCCCCTTCAATATTTTCTATAAATTCCTATAAATTATTTTTCGTTTATAATACCTGACTTGACACCATAATTATTTAATAGATTTTTATTAAATTTTAATATTTCCCTAGATTTTAATACCATTTAATGCTATTTTGCTACCTGGTTTGAATTTGCTTATCCCTAATGCTAATTAAGATTGAACTGGTCATTAAATTTTAGTAACGTTGTACTTATTTCAATGCCATTATAATAATCTACAGCCTAATTAACACAGAAGTATAGAGGGGAAACAAGAACACAGCATAAGAGGAGAATTAAAATATTTTGTTTTAGAGAAAAAGAGACAATTTTAAATTAAATCTTAGAAGTTATAGGGCTTAAGGGAGAGACAACACGAACAGAAATGAAAAGGGGAATAAAATACTTACACAGTTTCTAATATTTAAATGTGTAGAGGGCCAGGGAGCGAAAATCTAAAATAAGTATGGAAATTTATTATTTGGACAAAGAGCTGTTTGTTTTTAAAGCTAAACGTTCATCAAGTTTCGTTTGAATAGGAAACATGAACGTCTGGCCCTGTCCTTGTAAGTTAATAAATTATTTTTTTATTTACAGAGAATTTTCAAAATGGCAGAAACCACCCTTGAAAAAACAACGGTAATAGGTGCAATATCGCCACATGGCTGCACTTTAATTGGGGTGTGGGTGGGTGGTGTTGTTGTTGCCTTTATCTTTCGTCGCTGCGAGTGGAAGAAACGAATGAGACGAGATCGTAACAAAAACTAAACTTTTATTCTCCTTCTCACGTACTTGGTACCGCACATGTCTCGACGACGCGGCTAAAGGCTGCTATACACCATTGGTTAATCCTTTGAGACTGCCTGTCCTCGAGGAACTTCCGAATTTCCTATCGCCCAAAAACGAAGAAAACCTCTCAGCAGAGGGTGGGGCAGCTTGCCCCGGGCGCCACTGGCAGAGGGGAGCCTAATGGTTTCCAAGAATAACAAAATTTGTTTCTGGAGGGGGAGGGGCGCCAATATAGTGTCGCGGCCCGGGTGCAGTTACGTTCGCTACGTCATTGTGTTTATTATTACGCCACTGATGTTTATTGGCAACAAATTCTATTAAAACTCGCGGGAAAAAGTATGCATAGAAGTCTATGGTGTAAATAGTAGTAGTAGTGGTTTGGGTAGCACTAATCACAAAATTGATTTTTCATACGAATAATTTTTTAATGGAATTATTTCATATCACAAAATTAATTTTTCAAGAGAAATCTTGGGCTATAGATT
>NW_019385976.1:0-49370 GCF_000671375.1 Centruroides sculpturatus | reverse complement strand
TTAATTTAAAATTAAATACTTACAATTTAAAATGTTTTCAATTTTACAATTTTCCACTTTATTAATTCCTATAAAGGAAAGTAGTGGAATGGGGCCCACCGAAGGTATTTTGCATATTTTTAAGAAAACAATCTTGCGAGAAGTTATTTGAATGGTGCAAACAGTATACTCTAAGAAATAACGGGCATATGTCAAAACTTGAGTATTTCTCTCCGTATTGTTTTAATTATAAAAAGCAAACATGGAGCCCCATTACAAAACCATGTGGGTAATGGGAATCATCGCATAAAACATTGAAAAAAGACTGAAACGTTAGAAATGTCTATTCCAAAATTAAAAAACTTCGGATTTTGCATATGAATTATTAATTTTTTATAGGCCTATATGTATTGTTTTGCAAATAGTTTCTGTTTTTAATGATAAATTAAAAACATTAATCACTCAATACAATAATCACAAATGTAATAATCTGGAGAATCTGTACCCCAATTCTTTGTTTTTACCAAATACTTTACAGATGATGCAGGTATTATTAGGATTGTTATAATCTATGTCATCGTCTTCATTATTATTTGATTCTCTTTAAGCTTCATTACCCCTTCACGCCATTTTATGATTTTAATCTTGACTAGACACAAAGGGATAAAGTGAATTTTTTTTCTTCATATGTATTTTAATAGATGATTGACTAGTTAGCATTAATATATATCAGGGATGGCCAACACGTAGACCGCGGTCGACCGGTCGACTGCAAGGGTTTTGAACAAAAAGTAGCCCGCGAAGCTAAAGTTGAACAATTTGCTTTCACTTAAATTAATGTTTAAAAATCTTAATTCGATAATTTATTCTTACAATAATAAACTGTCTGTGCTACGTACCCATACTGTTTGTATTTATCCCGATGAACAATGCAAATGATTCACATGCGCATATAAAAATCCTAAAATTGTTTGCCCATATTCATAGTCGCCCGCAGACTATATTTTACCAAAAAAGTAGCCCCTAAGGGATAAAAGTTTGGCCACACTTGATATATATTATTGAAAGAATAATAAGTAATATACAATGGTACATATAGTCGAACAAATGATAGTGTTTTCCAATTAGAAAAAAAATGTATCAAAGTGTTTTTTCCTCACACGAACAAGCATGTGCACAGAACAACTACCACATTCAGAACTCCAAGTTGGCTCTGCAGCTGCTCGATTCAAACATCTGTTGGGATTGAAAATTCTGAACCCTTTAGCCAAAAAACAGGTGGGTTCCTACTTTCCCCTAATCTGATATACTTACTTAATATAGGCCCCTTCAATATTTTCTATAAATTCCTATAAATTATTTTTCGTTTATAATACCTGACTTGACACCATAATTATTTAATAGATTTTTATTAAATTTTAATATTTCCCTAGATTTTAATACCATTTAATGCTATTTTGCTACCTGGTTTGAATTTGCTTATCCCTAATGCTAATTAAGATTGAACTGGTCATTAAATTTTAGTAACGTTGTACTTATTTCAATGCCATTATAATAATCTACAGCCTAATTAACACAGAAGTATAGAGGGGAAACAAGAACACAGCATAAGAGGAGAATTAAAATATTTTGTTTTAGAGAAAAAGANCAATAAAACATTGAAAAAAGACTGAAACGTTAGAAATGTCTATTCCAAAATTAAAAAACTTCGGATTTTGCATATGAATTATTAATTTTTTATAGGCCTATATGTATTGTTTTGCAAATAGTTTCTGTTTTTAATGATAAATTAAAAACATTAATCACTCAATACAATAATCACAAATGTAATAATCTGGAGAATCTGTACCCCAATTCTTTGTTTTTACCAAATACTTTACAGATGATGCAGGTATTATTAGGATTGTTATAATCTATGTCATCGTCTTCATTATTATTTGATTCTCTTTAAGCTTCATTACCCCTTCACGCCATTTTATGATTTTAATCTTGACTAGACACAAAGGGATAAAGTGAATTTTTTTTCTTCATATGTATTTTAATAGATGATTGACTAGTTAGCATTAATATATATCAGGGATGGCCAACACGTAGACCGCGGTCGACCGGTCGACTGCAAGGGTTTTGAACAAAAAGTAGCCCGCGAAGCTAAAGTTGAACAATTTGCTTTCACTTAAATTAATGTTTAAAAATCTTAATTCGATAATTTATTCTTACAATAATAAACTGTCTGTGCTACGTACCCATACTGTTTGTATTTATCCCGATGAACAATGCAAATGATTCACATGCGCATATAAAAATCCTAAAATTGTTTGCCCATATTCATAGTCGCCCGCAGACTATATTTTACCAAAAAAGTAGCCCCTAAGGGATAAAAGTTTGGCCACACTTGATATATATTATTGAAAGAATAATAAGTAATATACAATGGTACATATAGTCGAACAAATGATAGTGTTTTCCAATTAGAAAAAAAATGTATCAAAGTGTTTTTTCCTCACACGAACAAGCATGTGCACAGAACAACTACCACATTCAGAACTCCAAGTTGGCTCTGCAGCTGCTCGATTCAAACATCTGTTGGGATTGAAAATTCTGAACCCTTTAGCCAAAAAACAGGTGGGTTCCTACTTTCCCCTAATCTGATATACTTACTTAATATAGGCCCCTTCAATATTTTCTATAAATTCCTATAAATTATTTTTCGTTTATAATACCTGACTTGACACCATAATTATTTAATAGATTTTTATTAAATTTTAATATTTCCCTAGATTTTAATACCATTTAATGCTATTTTGCTACCTGGTTTGAATTTGCTTATCCCTAATGCTAATTAAGATTGAACTGGTCATTAAATTTTAGTAACTTTGTACTTATTTCAATGCCATTATAATAATCTACAGCCTAATTAACACAGAAGTATAGAGGGGAAACAAGAACACAGCATAAGAGGAGAATTAAAATATTTTGTTT
Source organism: Centruroides sculpturatus (assembly GCF_000671375.1). Taxonomy (NCBI): domain Eukaryota; kingdom Metazoa; phylum Arthropoda; class Arachnida; order Scorpiones; family Buthidae; genus Centruroides; species Centruroides sculpturatus. The sequence goes on along the minus strand of NW_019385976.1, from coordinate 46,412 downwards.
TAGAGAAAAAGAGACAATTTTAAATTAAATCTTAGAAGTTATAGGGCTTAAGGGAGAGACAACACGAACAGAAATGAAAAGGGGAATAAAATACTTACACAGTTTCTAATATTTAAATGTGTAGAGGGCCAGGGAGCGAAAATCTAAAATAAGTATGGAAATTTATTATTTGGACAAAGAGCTGTTTGTTTTTAAAGCTAAACGTTCATCAAGTTTCGTTTGAATAGGAAACATGAACGTCTGGCCCTGTCCTTGTAAGTTAATAAATTATTTTTTTATTTACAGAGAATTTTCAAAATGGCAGAAACCACCCTTGAAAAAACAACGGTAATAGGTGCAATATCGCCACATGGCTGCACTTTAATTGGGGTGTGGGTGGGTGGTGTTGTTGTTGCCTTTATCTTTCGTCGCTGCGAGTGGAAGAAACGAATGAGACGAGATCGTAACAAAAACTAAACTTTTATTCTCCTTCTCACGTACTTGGTACCGCACATGTCTCGACGACGCGGCTAAAGGCTGCTATACACCATTGGTTAATCCTTTGAGACTGCCTGTCCTCGAGGAACTTCCGAATTTCCTATCGCCCAAAAACGAAGAAAACCTCTCAGCAGAGGGTGGGGCAGCTTGCCCCGGGCGCCACTGGCAGAGGGGAGCCTAATGGTTTCCAAGAATAACAAAATTTGTTTCTGGAGGGGGAGGGGCGCCAATATAGTGTCGCGGCCCGGGTGCAGTTACGTTCGCTACGTCATTGTGTTTATTATTACGCCACTGATGTTTATTGGCAACAAATTCTATTAAAACTCGCGGGAAAAAGTATGCATAGAAGTCTATGGTGTAAATAGTAGTAGTAGTGGTTTGGGTAGCACTGATCACAAAATTAATTTTTCATACGAATAATTTTTTAATGGAATTATTTCAGATCACAAAATTAATTTTTCAAGAGAAATCTTGGGCTATAGATTATGTTAAAAAGCATCAATTATCAGCGAAAGACAATGGCAAGTCGATTTTACTACCAAAAAAATTCATGGATTAAATTTTATAGACGAATATATATTAATAATTCTCAACCACATCCGATATTAGTACAAATTGTAAACATTATTATCGCAAATTAATTTTATAATTTAATAATTTAAAAGAATTTATTAAACTTTGTCTTATTTTAAGTCGTCATATTTTAATTTACTTGGATATTAAAACAATAAATTTTTGAAAATGTAAAAGAAAATGATATAGAGTATCGAGATGTTTTATGAAAACGGAAGAAATGAATTGAGAAGTTTTCTAAATATTAAAATTATTTATAATTTTGATTTACTCGAGAAATTTTTGATCCGAAAATAATTTATAACCTGAAAAATTAATTTTTTAGGTTATAAATAATAAAAGTTAATAAGGTTATAGAAAATAATTCTTCCAAACATTCACGAGACATTGTTCTCACACACGTTTAGGTCGGCCCTCGCAGTCTGACACTGCGCCAGGAAAATCAAATGGTTTTTCAATTCTACTCAGGTGGTCGATTCAGGTCGCCGAAGCTGTTAAATTGTCCCCCATAAACTACCAAAAATTATAAAGGTCAGGCGTGCATGATTACTCCTTTGAGAATTAACCTGAAGAATATGGCCGATTCTACTCGGGTGGTCGGTACAGTTCGCCGAAACTGTTAAATTCCCCCCCCACACATCCAGGAATGACTCAAAATCAGGCATGCATGGTTACTCCTTTGAGGATTAACCAATGGTGTATAGCAGCCTTAACAAAGACAACTGGTTTTTGACGGTCTTTGTGGGGTGAGTTCGAACTCATTCCAAGAAGTGATGACTCATTTGCCCGGAGGTAATTGCTTGTATTTTACAACCGTTAAGGGTACAGATTTGAAGGGCGGCGTTCGCCATACTAAGTTCGCACACAATCCACGACTCACTTCGATCTCGATTTACCTACAATCTGGATTGTGACTGTCGCTAGTCGAACGTCGTGCTATTCGCACAGGCAGTCCGCTTGAGAAGAACCCGGCTATTACACGCAATGATAAAACTGACATAACTACGCTGTAAGTCACGAACACCAGCAAACAAAATGGAAGTTTTGGTTAGAAATAAATATAGTACTTTTTCTTGCAATATATCTAATAACAGATGTCATCGCCTTTGAAAATACAGTATTTTTTTTATTTCTCTGTCGATAGCCGGACACGTGTTCCGCAGCCATCTTGTATTTTCTCGCGCGCATGGGATTGTGGGATCTAGTTTCGAGAACTCTCTCCAGTCGATCGCGATTGAACCTCGTTTCAGTCGAGATTGAAACGGTCGAGAGCGTTTGCACCGCGGAACTGGCTTTTAGTCACAATCTAGATCGAAATGCTCGGTGCGAGCGGGGTATTAGTATGTTTGTGACACGATTTTGTTCAATTTGAAGCTTAATTACTCGTGTGTGTTCTGTCGAAAATTTCTAAAATTTTGTGGAAAAATTCGTCTATTAGGGAATTAATACTATTAAATATTGTTGGATGACGGTCAAGAGGGTTAAGAGATAAAGGGGGGTCGTGAGTCGGGAAAGACTTCGTATAAACTTTTCTTTTTATTGGTATTTACAGTTGTTTTAGAAACTGATTCTACCATCAAGAATAATTATTTTTATGGTAATTAATAGTATAAAAATTATTTTTTAAAGTAAAGCCTCATAATAAATGGTGTCTTACACAATTTTAAACTTAAATATTTCCTTTTACAATAAATAGAGAAATTTCTCATAATTAACAAAATTACTCTTGTTGATTTATAATGTGAAATCCGGAATTTTTGCCGAATTTTTCGATTAATATCCCGCATTTTCCTAAACCCCCAATTAAAACTTCCTTTAGAACCTAAACTAAAATCTAACAACAAAAAGGGAAAATTTCCACTCTCCCCTTTCGTTTAAAGTAAACATCCGTCCATTTCGACACTAATCTCACATTCCAACTTTAAAGTTGATAGTTAGCATGGGCCCGGGGACAACTTTGACCCATCCGCGTACCTTTTACCTCGCAACAATTGGTCACCTGACCATTCTCCCACGACGAAACTATAAAAGCCGCTTGCTTCCCCCTCTCGGGGGAGTCGTTCATCCACCGTCACTTGAATATTGTGTCCTACGAATCTTATATTCTATGAATACTGTGTCCTAAGAATCCTACGTGATCATACGAATATTACGTCTAATCGTATTTTTCTCAAAGAGAAACATATATTTTCCTCAAAGGATTATCATCAGAAAGAGGTATGGAACAAATTTTTGTGAACTCTCTCTATGCCCTTCGCGTTTTAGGGACTCAGATTTTCCCCTCGATAGTAGTTATTGTAGTATATATGTAGCTAATAAATCGTTGTTTCCTTGTTAAATTGGTGTCCTCTTTTACTCGTATATCGCCTGTCATCTTACCGACGGCACTCCTCCCTCCGCCACTCGACCCGAAACATTAAATCCCATTACAGCGGGAAAAAGGAAAAATTTTTTCATCCATCCTGACAGTGAGAAGATTTAACAACCTGTTGCCGGACCAGGAAGACTTACAACCTCCCCGGCGGTTCACAATAAGCTTCTAGAATATAGACTTAAATAATTATGTTATAAAAACCAATTCAGTTTCAACTAATCAATATCACTTCCTTAATGATAACTCAACATTAAATATAAGAAATAACTTAAGAGTTATTGATAAAAAAAAAGTTGCATATAGATATAAACATCAACTAATGTGAAATGAAATATATGCTGGAATATAATATCAGAATCCCCCAACCGAATTTTAGAGTTCAAACACAGAACAATAGAAGCTTACCTACCGTTAGTTGATATAAAATTGTTTCCCCCTCATACTATACAGCCTTAAAAAATTTTTAAAAATGAAATTAAAGCGTTTCGATTACTCGCAATACCTTTATTGCTATTATAATTTCTATCGCTTTAAGCCAGTGTTTTTCAACCTTCTTGAATATGCGACCCCTTTACAAGTTAAAAACTTCTGGCGACCCCCCAGAACCATATTAAAACCATATCAGTGATTTTAAAAACTACATACTGTATTTATTTTCTTTCTGTTGAGACCTAAATATCGCTCGGATAACCTATTATACTGTAAAATAAGCAAGTACAGCTTTCTCACTGAAATTGTAGGGTTTTTTTGTTGTAGTGTGAAACCTACAAACACTTGTCTTTTTCTTTTACCCGCGACCACCCCGTGTAAGACTTTGCGACCCCCCTGGAGGTGGCGACCCAGAGGTTGAAAATTATTGCTTTAAACAATAACCATAGAATGTTAAAATATGTGTACCCGTCCTTTCAANTGTAATAGAACCGATCTGTGTAAATCTTCTCATTTTCAAAGTTGTTTGTCTGTAACAACACTACAATGGAGATGTCTGAACTTTACTCCCAATTATATATTTCTGTATATAAGATAACAAGATGTTATTCCGCAATATTTTAAAATAGCAAACAAATTTTCGTTTTAAATATCAGGTGATTATTACATTATAAGACTATACTATTTTAATTATCAATATTACTACACCAAAATTGTTAGTATATAAATGTGTAAAAATGTTATTTAAGTCTATATTTTGTACTACCGGATACGTTGTAAACACAACTGAAAAGGAGTATAATATTTTTTTGTTGAGTTTTCTAATGGTAGCTGTATTATTTGTTAACTAAGTAAGTAAATGTCTCTTCAAACTGAAATAAGGAATCCTTCGGTAAACTACCTCACAGCTATTTAGGTTATAAAACTCCTTTTTTGTTTTATAATCTGAGTAGCATTGATAGAAGAGACATTTACTTAATTAAGGATTAACCTATAATACTTAAAATGCATATTCTGTTCGAATAAAGCCTATTTTACTCTATTTCTCCTTTTTCTTGTATTATAAGTCCGTTATAGCGATTTTATGATCGCATAGAATGCAAAATTTGTCTTTTAAAGCTATTGTTATATAAATTTTCTTTCGTAGTTTAATTGAAAATGATCGAACCTTCTTTCTGATCCTCATTATCAGCCCGTTCGAGTGACAGGAAAATCTGTTAGAACAATTGCTAGCTTTTTACTTTCTTACTAAAGGCGCATTAGATTTAACGAATTTTTTCACAGTAGAAAAAAATTCCTTCCTCTAATTATTCTGTTAAGTCGAGAGTTTGCCGTAATTTGCATTATTTTATTTTTTGATACAATTTACATTTATCTACTGAATGTATATTTAAAATTTTATACAAAATGCTACAGTAATACTATACAATTTTCTTACTATATTGTTCTATTTTTAATCTTTTATTTTACCAAAAATTTCACTCAGAAATTTGTAACAAGTACTGCACGAGGAACTAAACCGTCTAATTCAGTTTTTCTCAATTAGGGAACGATTAGTAACAATTTATATTTCGGGGCGGAGAAAAACAATTTTCTGGGAGATATAGTAAAACATTATATTAAGAATAATTACACATTTTATTCTTTATATAGTACAGTAATTGCAAATTAAACAAATAACACTTTACTAGTCCCTAGACTATTCAATGCAGTACAAATTTGGCGTTAGCCTTGGCCCTCGGTATCGGAATTTTGAAGTGAAGAGGACGATACTACGTAACGTTTTTATTGAAGGGGGCGATACTACGTTGAAGGAAGTGACGATTCGTTAGAGGTTGAAAAACACTGGTCTAATTATATCACGTGTGGTATAGTCGAACTCATGGACCGAAGCTTTTCTGTTTATAGTCCTACGACGTCGTCGCTTTCACCGCGGCGTCAGAGTGATTTTATGGTCAGGTGATTGTTTTTCTTCTATGATCTGGTGATATGACCCTTCTTAAAGATCCAATATACATTTTGTCCATCTCTCTAAGCACTATTGCTTGTAGTTGGTGAAATGGCGACGATCGACGACGACGATTTGTTGACGTTAGGCTTTGATTTGTTCGGCTGATTCCATTTTTTGCCTATTTGACAGAAATTTAATAAATAGACGGAAATGTAATGGATACCATCATATTCACAACGTTATAATTTCAATAAAATCGATTGAATTGTTATATTCTTACACCTATAAAACTCTATCAAACAGCTCTCTGTTTCGTAATTCCAGCGTAGCCAAGTAATTGCCGAAACCAGACAAAGATCAAAGTACAAACACATATTATAGACATATATATTATAGAGCGCGTTCCATCCGAAAAATTAACATGTTTGATCCGAGAGACTTCGAAGTAATCGCTAATTTACCTCGAAGGGGTGTAACTAACAATGACGTAGAGTCAATCGCCGCGCGATCGTTGTTCAAACGAATTTCTTTCCACGTCATTACCGATTAATTTATCGTTATATCTAATTGTTCGCCTCGAAATTAAAAGTCACGTTACCAACTGATTATTTCTTACTCATCATTACTGTTAACAACACAGCAATACGCCAAACCAGTTCGTTATATCCACGAAAAACCAGTCGATTAATAAACTTCGTTACGAGGGTCGAAGGACAAATTTCTTTTGATTTATATTTAATTTTTAAAATATTATATTATTATTTTATTTATAATTTATTCTTATTTTTAGCAGTACAGAATAAGCAACCAATGTAAAATTGACAATATTCAACAGTCACGAGATTCACTAAAGTTAACAAAAATAGTACGAAGAGTTAATAATTTTTTTCTTTACAGACAGTTGCCAAAATGGAAGAAACAACGGAAATAGGTGCAATATCGCCACGTGGTTGCACTTTAGTCACAAAATTGCCAGAAATAATGATTAATATATTTCAATACTTGAACGACGCAGAATTAGATGCATGCAGCCAAGTGTGTACCAAATGGAGAGATATCATCGAAGACATAATATATGACCGAGTAACAATGATCACAAGGGTAATTATTATAACAATATTTTGTTAATTAAAACTTATGTTTATATAATTGCTACATAAACGCTCAAAATTCCAAAATCAATTAACATAAATAATTTCAAAGTTAAGGAATTTAGTTTAAAAAATATTAATTACTAAAATGGCGGATTGTACTTTCTGATTTTGTTAGAATTTGTATAATTTGTGCGTAAAATTGTGTTTTGTCTTTCTGAATCTAAATATTTGTAGATTTCTCAGTCATCGATGGATTCAGTGCTGTTTCTTTCCTCAGAATTCGTTTCTCTACGTGAGATTGTTTTTCGTTTACCTACATTAAACCTCAATTTCGTCAATAGAGTAAAGGTGTGTGACTTATAATAGGAAATTTACACTATTTATCTGAGGATGTGTGGTTTTATGTAGTCAATGCAAATGACATAAAAAATATATAATGTGTTTTACAGCACAAAACCAGAATGAATTAAAACAATCTGTGTGAAAAATACTTTGTCTTGAATTGTTTTAACGTACAGTACGTAATAAGAAATCAGATTAGTGTCGTTCTCTAGTGTTGCGTTGCTTACTGCAGACGTGTAATAACTGTTTGAACATTTTGTATTTGTGTAATGTATCTAAGAACCATGAATGTAAGATTGCTTTCCTGTAATTTATGCTTAAGATTTCTATTGTTTGTACTGTACAATTGTCATAGAATGACTGAATGTATAATTTTTTTTTGGCCTCCATATACTTTCTAAGACAGCCTTTTTTGTTGTTTAAAGTTGTAATAATGTTTAACATTTTGAAAATGTTTAAAGAAACGTCGACAATTGATTATTCTTTTTAATTTCGTATTCGTTCAAGTATTAAGTTTGAACGTTGTCTTTTGAACAGTGAAGTAATGCTTTACATTTTCGACTTTGAAATCTTATCAATTAAACATATTTATTGTGTATTCATTTGTAGAAAAATTAGTTCAAAACTTACAACGAAATGCATATCTTTCTAGACACTTACTTGAATACATTTATACAAAGATACTTTTGGAATTATTGAATTGAAGTAAAATAATTTTTCATTAATTACATTATTTAAATAAATTTACATTTACTGTAAATATTCTGATTTATTTAAACAGAAAATTCCTCTGATTGCAATAAACTCCGTAGTCTGCGAATCGGAACAACTACGTCCCTACTTTGGGTTCGACGAACATTTTCAATACAATTGGTTCGTTTTCGGAGATGAACCTCAACGTAAGATTCACTCTACTTATAATCGTAACGAAATCGTGGAATCTATGTATACACGTGATACTTCTTCAAGTCGTAAATATATGGAATTTACGCATGCATTGTGTAGTAAGTAGCTGTAGTATGTAAGTTTGAAATTATTTATTAATCGTTAATAACGATTACGTCTTCGATTCCAGGAAATGCAGACACACACATTTTTCCTGCACATTATAAGTTCTCATCAATAGAAGAAACAACTGAAATACAAATATTAATGTTTCCAAACATTACGGGTTTTGATATTTTTAATTATCCGTTCGCATTCTTTGGAAACGAATCTATATTTTATGACAAGTCAGATTTAAAGAAGGAAATAAAGAATGTATGCCACAAAATGAATATTCCGGACGAAGAAATAAAATGTGTCATCTTCTACAAAGATTTTGCAGTGTATTCGTACCAAGACAAAACTAAACCTTCTATAAACTTTTCAATTCACAGAGATGTGGGCAGGCTAACAATATTTTATGGAGAGAGAGTGAATGCTTTTTCTGTTTATATTTACGAATTTAAGTCTGGTTATACGACAATCAAAGAGAAATTGGAAAGGCTGAAACATTCTGTACTCAAAATGGTAGAGAAGAGATGTTTCGCGTATATTTTCCATGAAGCATGTATAGAGTGCATCGATACAGCAACTCGAGCATTTAGAGAAGTGTTTCATCTAATGAATTATGTTACATATAACTTTTTACCCTTGTATTTATCAATCATTCCAAGCAAAAAGGAGTTTTTTCATGTAGAGGAGGACGATTTTATTCCCTGCACTACATTAATGGTTTTCGTGTGGTGGAAATAAATTTATTGTATTAAACTCGGTTTGTTAGAATTGGGCATTTAATTGTCTTTGATTCAGTGTATTGTTCTACACCAGAGGTTCCAATCCTATCTGCACGTGGGCCACACCGAATGTCTTAGTACTTTTCAATGGGCCGTTATAATCATTTTTCTTATTAAAAATGGGCAAATAACTACGTATGAATTTTACTGTGACCATAAAATTCTATAAACTGCAGAGTATGAAGTTACCGTTCTTTATTCTAATACCAATTTTCTAAACGCGATTAACATAATTGAAGTAGTTTTAGTTAAGTAATGTCAAATACAGTATATCAATATCTCAATTTTTTTAAAAATAATTTTTGGATAATTAGCCCAATTTTTGACAGTATCACACAATATTTTCGCGGTACCCGTCACAAGGTAAAGACACCATCAAAAGTACAGGTCTTTATATATTGATGTTTCGTATTACAAAAGAAAAGAAACATTAATTAACTTATTTACAGTAACTCAGAAACATCATAAGCCCTTATCTCTGGTAACTACTGTAATTGACAAAAAAATGTTCATTAATCTACAAAAATCTGCAGAAAAAGAAATAAGGAACTTAGAAGATGTTATTTCGAAAAAAATTCATTAAAGGAAAAGGCGAAAAAAATAAAAAAATTTAAATTGCACGAAACAGTTTCAGCCAAATATGAAAATCAATCGCGTAAAGGAATTCAAAATGAATTAGAACGTTTGTAAATTTAGNCTTTGTGCAAAGTATGTGAATTGAAATAGTAGGCACTTATTAATATTAATATATACTGTACTATAAATTAAATTTATTTTATTGTTATAACTAATAGCCAAGGATAAAATAAAAAGTTTTAAATATCAACTTTTTTCTACTTGGTTGTTGCGCGAGGCCCCTCCAAGAGCGAGGCCCCGGGCGATTGCCCTGCTCGCCACCCCCTAAGGCCGCCACTGACCGTTGAATATACAAACGTACGGTATATTAGAGATTACAGAACTCATTTAATAGTTATTTATATGTAACATATGCGTACAACTCATAAAAAATACAAAAAATAAGTTAAAATATAACTGACGGTGACGACTGGAATAAATAAGTGTTAAAGGGCAGCGTTTATGGTAGGCGCTTTTGGGCGTATTATAATTAATAATTTAATTTCTTTTCTGAAGTTTAACCACCAGGAGGTGTGAATATAGTACAGAAGTGGATGATTTAGTGTTTGTCGGTTTGCAGTGTTTATGATCGAAGCTTATCGGCAGGTAAGAATTATTGTTTGACAGGTAAGAATATTGGTATTATTCGTCATTGTCTGAAAGTAAGACCTATTGACCAGTAAGTCAGTAGGATAGTAGATGTAAGATTTTTCTCCGTGGTTAATTGGAGGAGACGAGGAATTTGGAGTTACTTCAGGGGGAACTTGATATTAAGGATGGGATATCTTTATTAATTCAACTAAATTTAAAGCAGAATACTAAATTGGAAAGAATGATTGCTAAAATCGACAGAATTTTTACCCGCGCAAAAAATTTGGACGAAACTATTGTTGATTTAGAAACTAGACTTGAGGATTTAGAGAAAAAAATTTGCATACGACACGGGAAAGGTTTTATCGGTTGATGGAACGGATCTGGAGTATAAATTGGCCAACTTAAGTCAGGAGCGATTTGAGTGTTTTTTTAAGGCGCAATAATTTAATAATTTCTGGATTACCTGAGTTGGAAAATGTTAACTTGCAGGTTAGAGATGTCGTATTGGAGTTTTTTCGAAATTAAGTTTCGTTCACGTTACTTTAGAGTGGTGCTATAGATTGGGTCAACAACAGAATGATAGAACAAGGTTGATTTATTGTAGTTTTTGACAAGTTATGTCTTTATAAAATCGTATTACCAGCTTAGAAGTATGAAGGAGTACATGGCGTGAGTTGATATTTGGCACAGAGTATTAGGTGTCTAAATCATTTGCGCATAAAAAAATCCAGACTCATAGGTGGTCAGGGGACCGAGAACCGAGTCAAAATAAAATAGAAAATGGCAATCCTCTTCTACAAACAAGAAAAACAGGCATTTCATCCCACCGAAGTCAGGTGGGGGAGAGTACCACTCACAGTCATTCTAAGAAGTGAACTCGGATCTTAGGACTGAACACGTAGTTTCTTCTATGTTAAATGAAATTTGTAATCTAATTTTGTAAATTTGGGAGTGCTTCAAATATGACGTTAAAACGGTTTTATGTCGTTACAAGTGTGTTTTTTTTAACATTATCTAGGATAGTAAAATTGTTGGACCGATTAAAATTTGACGTGTAGGGCAGAGGGCGCCACCGCGTGACCTTCGCCCTTTGACCTCACTTTGCTCCTAAACTGTAACGAGGAGAGATATTTTTTAACTTTATTTAGTTAACCTTTCAATTCGACAGCCGTGCCAATCTTGGATATATATTATATCTCGACACTATTGTAAATATCGCGTAGCCGATACAAATTAAATAAATTATTTGCGTGGATCATTTCTCAGTTAATTTTTACCGGCAGAACACGTCGTCGAGATTAATGTGCACATAACGGACAGATTTTAGCCACGCCACTAAAGACGTTATATTTTGGTTGTCGTTACATCCAATGACGTTATAATCGGGTTAAACTATATTATGTTTGTGCAAAATAAAAAAATAATTTCGGACGATGCAATAGCCATGATTATTTTTTTCAAAAACGGGGAATTTTTGTTACGCATTAACAAAAATTCAACCCTGGCCGTCGCGAAACGAAAAGAAATTTCGACATTGGATAGGGTATATCTGGATAGGTTAATTTCACCGAAAATGCATCGTGGTGTTAGTTATCTCGGTTAACCGCGTCGATCTTTCCACCATTAAAACACCAGGTGATTGTATTTTCTCACGTTACTACCGGACGAACTGTTATTTGCTGATAGAAATGCGTCTTGGCGGCGGTTGCCGCAAAAGATAAAATTCAACCAACGATTCATAGTCAGTCAGTATTAACGTTTGAGGTGTTGTATTATTTAATTAAATCCTCATTTTTAGATTGGTGCCGAAGGCCGGTTGGAACTTTTAATTTTTTGTGGTTTGATACAGATTATAGGTTGAGTATTGTTAGAAGAAATCAGGTGTTGAACAGGATGAGACGAGCGAAGTTTGGAAATAATGTAGCTGTGTGTAATTTTGTTAAATTGCGAATCACATTACGTTTTTTATGTACAGCTAAGAGAGAACTTTTTTAACAGAGGATTAATAAAAATTTGGCGTCAGCTGATAGTGAAGAGTTCTGGCGATTCATTACTTTTTTTGTTAAAAGAAAATATAGGGAGCTTCCAGATCTTGATTTGGTAGCTTATTTTTCAAGAAAATTTCACTCTAGAAAATATTTAACGGATATTTCTGTATATAACTGGTGTGTGAATTGGTAGGATGACGTGTTGGATAGGGAGATAACAGAACAGGAAATCAAAAAGTTTTAGTTACTATGAAAAACGATACTGCTCTAGGTATTTATAGTATACCGGTGGAACTATATAAGTACTTCCAGGCTTGATTAGATATATGGTAGATTTGTTTAATAATGTTTATTAATCAGGAATGATCCCATTGGATTGGAGTATATGTAAGATTATTCCTACATTTAAAAGGGGGCTTAGAGATTTACTTGATAATTATAGAGCAATTTCGTAACCACCGACAATTTCTAAAGGTTTTTGTAAAATTTTATGTAAGCGATTGGTAACTTGGTTGAATAAATTTGAAGTATTCTTGGATTTCCAGGTTAGATTCCGTCCGGTTTCTCGACATTGAATAATATTTTTTTGTTTTATATGCTTTAATTCAAAAGTCTTTAAAGAAGAAACGCGGTAAACTTTACGCTTTTTTCGTTAACTTGACATCGGTATTCTATTCTTTAGATAGACCTTTTTAGTGGGGACAGCTTTTGAGGATTGGTTTGAGTTATAAATTTGAAAATTTCTTGATTAAGTTATATAGCTACTAATACAGAGATACGTGTGTCTGGTAAGGGGGGGTACGTCTGATTTTTTTCACGTTAAAAGGAGTGAAACATAGTTGTGTATTGAGTCCAATATTGTTCAATTTATATCTAAATCTACTTCTAAGGAAATTTAGTGAGTCCGAATTAGTGGTCATTGATCTTTTCGGAACGGAGGTGAAAATCCTGACATACGCAAATAATTAGGTTGTTACGGCAAACTCGCCTATAAATCTGCAGAGTGTGATTGACTTTTTGGGATATATACTACAGGAGTTGAAACTTTCTGTTAATATTGATAAATCTAAAATAATGGTATTCCGAAATGCAGGAAACATTCTAAGAATGAAAATTGGTTTATACAAAATTGTAAAATAAAGATTGATGATATAATTATTTGGGTGTATTATTACAGTCTAATTGGCGTTTAAAGCATTTAAAGTTTATTCATAGTATAGTGAAAATTGGAACAGACGAGATTATTAAGGCTTGTGTATCTAGTAGATTGTTACGCTGGAAAGATAAATTAAAATCATTCGAGTCATTTATTCAGTGAGTAGTGTTATATGCAGGGCTGTGGAGTCGCGTAAAAATCTACCGATTCCGACATTTCCTTACCCTCCGACTTCGACTTTTCCTTATCATCCGACTCCGTTTCATATACATAACAAGTTGGTTATTAAAAGGGAGTCGGAGTCGGCGGATTTTTTGACGACTCCGGCTAAAACACGAAAACTCTCCGACTCCGACTCCACAGCCCTGGTTATATGGGTCAGAGATTTGTGGTTTTGATTAGAGAAAGATCATAATTTACAAATTAAACGTTTATACTCTTTAAAAGGATGGAGTCCATCGTATATTATATATTTGGAGTTCCAAAGGGTCCCTCTTTAGTTTAATATACAGTAATAAAAAATAATTTAAGATTATTTTTTATTACTGCAAACAGTCGGTTAATAATAATTTAGCAAACTCGGGAAGTTTACTAAATTATTATTAATATCTCAGTAGCGTGGTGAGATCGAATTGTGTCCTTGTTGCGAAATTTTGGCTATCGAAATGATCCTATAATGTTAAATGAAAGTGATGCCTCCGATATTTTAATGAGTTTAAAGGTACAGCTGCTAACTACGCTATAAATATAAGAAGTGGTATTTGGATATTTTTAATGAGTGGGGATCTGTAACCTATTTGAATACAGAAAGACCATTTTGCATTATACAATCAGTGTTATAGTACGTGCGATGTAATATGTTTAGAAGACTAATGGCTCCGTGTTTGGATCATTGTGAATTCTGTTGCACTCGTGTTAATTTTGATGCTTTTCATTTAGTAACTGAATGTAAGGCTCTGACTGTTATGAATTACAATTCAACTGTTTGCCATTAATTGACTTTATTGAGGATGTCTTTTTCTAATGTGATACTTTCTTTTTTAATTTTGTTCTTTTTGCTTATTATTGAAGGAGTTGAACTTTACTCAGGTTCAATGTCTCATACACCACCACCTTCACTTCTCTATAAAGCTTAGACTTCTTCTGATAAAAGTTGTCGATCTCCAAGCGAACCAACGTTGAAATCATCTCGACTAGACAACTATTTTGCATCGCAGGACATACCTTCTCAACTACCTCAGAAGATCGTGTTTTCTCGAGGAATGTTTTGATACTATTCTATCGAAACTGGAAAAATTATCATCGAAATTTGACTGGCTGTCTAATTTACATAAGGATTACGATGAACTTCTATCTTTCCTGGAAGGAGAAATTACCGAACTTTCTTCTTTTAAAAGTGTATGTATTATATTGTTAAAGAGAGAAATAAACCTAGCAATGAGAATATTGCCTTGGAATTGTCAAGGAACGCTGGACTTGACAGTAAATGACAGAGTTTATATATTGTAAAATTATAATTTAGTTGCTTTCACCGAGACTTGGTTAATTACTCTTATTTCTTTGTTGAACCCAGATTTGTTTTTATACAAACAACTTGCTAATAAACCAACTATCCCGGTCGTCCGTATGGCGGTCTCATTCTTGCACTTTGCCAAAAACTAGGTACTTCTGAATTATTGGTTATCTCCAACGATATAATAGTAATTAGACTTAATTTTAGAAAAAAAAAATAGTTGGTTCACTTAGTTATAGCTTGATAATTGTTTTGTTTATTTGAGAATAGATCTTTATGATGTACTGTTTGCTAAAATGGAAGACTTGTTGAGGAATTTCTCTGAGGATAACGGTTATTTTTGAATACATGAATGCTAGAATGGGCAAGGAACTGGATAATTTTTAAGCTGGCAGTAATACTAATGTTTTCAATTCCCGAAGATCTAATGATTTAATATTGAACCAAAGAAAAAAAAGAAAAAAAAGTTTTTTACAATTAAGTCGTACTGACTTGTTTTAAATGGTCGATGTGTTTTAGACTACCCGGCTAAATTTTCTTTTCTTTCGACAGTTGGTCTATCTATTACAGATATAATAACAGTAAATCTAAATTGGTTAGACAGATTACAGAAACTGGCTAAAAGCGAGGTATAACGTGCGTTATTGAACAATGGTTTATATCATTCTTCCAGTTTCATCCACGTAATAACGATCTGATTGATTTCTATCTTCACTTGTAGTTGTTAAACTATTATGAAACATTACATCCGTCTTTCTATAAATTGATTCTCTGATTTTTAAGAAAGTTTTGATTTTTTTTTTTTTTGTTCAATGTGGCAGCAAGAATAATAATGTATGGTTCTATTTATTTTTTTTCAAAAATATCCGGTGTGTAATCTAGTTTTTTATAAATTATCTGTTTTAGATATTGTTTGTTTTCTAGAATGATTGTGAAACCAATTGTCAA
The DNA here is from genome assembly GCF_000671375.1 of Centruroides sculpturatus. Taxonomy (NCBI): domain Eukaryota; kingdom Metazoa; phylum Arthropoda; class Arachnida; order Scorpiones; family Buthidae; genus Centruroides; species Centruroides sculpturatus. The sequence goes on along the minus strand of NW_019385976.1, from coordinate 30,580 downwards.
TAATTGTGTTGGGATAGTTGTTTTCTGTAATGTGAGGTGTATATGTTAATTTTCCAAGTTTTGGTTTGTTATATCACTTGTACGTAATTTAATTTTGTTTGTGTACATATTAAACATATTTTTTTCTATATACACGGTCGTACTGGAATAGTAATTGATGATCTTTTCGACGTCTCACAGCTTAATGTCCTTTTTGAAAGTGATAAAATTATCAAATCTTTGTGACTAAACGTTCAACACAACGTTATACTCATTCTCTATTTCAAAGCATATATTTTCTTGAATATTATTGGCTTAGTGAAGTATCAGTTGAGGATCGAGTAATTTCATGTTGCAAATAAGTTTCGTGCTGTTTCGTGCTAAGCTTTAAACGCGATGTATAATAATGGTAATAAGAATGCTAATTATACGGGAAAATAATAGAATAAATTTGTTACACATTAATATAGAAAAAACTAACTTGTGTACTTGCATTGCTTAGCGCCAGTGCTATCTTATCTACTCGGCTATCGCCATTACGAGTGGAACTTCAGAAGATTTATAAGTTAAACAAGCAATTTTTACAGGCACGTTTACCGGAAACGTTTGAGAAGAGGGTCTTATTATTTAGACAAGGAGCTGTTTGTGTTTAGAGCTACACGTTCACCAAGTTTCGTTCGAATCGGAAACCTGAACGGCTGACTCTTTTCTTGTAAGTTTTTTTTTTATTTCTCAAAAAGACACTGTGGCCAGTTTGGCCTTTTACAAGTAACTTAAATTAAAATCAACAAAACCAACAGAAAAGAATAAGTAAAACAAAAACAGAACGCGAGCTGAGAAAGAAAAATGCATTTACACCACCACCTTCACTTCTCTATAAAGCTTAGACTTTTTCTGATAAACGTTGTCGATATCCAAGCGAACCAACGTTGAAATCATCTCGACTAGACAACTATTTTGCATCGCAGGACATACCTTCTCAACTACCTCAGAAGATCGTGTTTTCTCGNTCTTGTAAGTTTTTTTTTTATTTCTCAAAAAGACACTGTGGCCAGTTTGGCCTTTTACAAGTATCTTAAATTAAAATCAACAAAACCAACAGAAAAGAATAAGTAAAACAAAAACAGAACGCGAGCTGAGAAAGAAAAATGCATTCTTCTTCATCAAGTTCAAAAATTAATTGAGAACAAATATCACTGTGTTTTAAAGTTTTTTTCCTTTTTACATTCTTTTTGAAGATTTCATAACTTAATATGTAACAAGTTATGTAAATCGTTGCACAGACTATTCCAATAGAAGATTAATTGAAAGATGGTGCAGATCTCCCCACCTCTAGTTTAACAATTGGGAGACTATATCCACGAATTCTACGAGTATCTCGTGTTGATCTGCAACATTCTCCTATACCAATTCCGAGGAAGCTGTTTTCCTTCTTGCCTTTTATATATTTGAAACCCTCCAACAGAATCTGTTTCTTATAAATTTCACTAATCCTATTAATATCATCGGTACGATAGTGCTCAGATACTGATTCCATAAAGTTTAAATTATAAATTGAACGCATGTAACGATTTTGTGCCATCTGAAGTTTATTAACGGCGTATAGAGATGCGGTTCCCCATATAGCAGTACCATATCTTATTTTAGATTCAATGCAAGTGTGGTACAGCCATTTCAAGAGTGATGTACTTAAAAAAGCTTGAATTTTCTTATTTATCCCAGTATACTTTGCCAGGGAAAGTGCAACATCATCTATATGTTTATTCCAGCGCAGATTGTCATCAAAAGTTACTCCCAAAAACTTAATAGCATTTACTTTTTCTACGTTATAATCAGTTATTTCAATTTTTAGGTGATGTGGATTGATTATTTTATTCCTATTTGCAAAGCGGAGGAATTTAGTTTTATTTTTGTTAATTACCAATCCATTGTTTTCCATATAACTATTTAAAGTTTTTAAAATGTGATTTAAATTCTTCTGAAGAATTATAACGTTCGTATGAGAATAAGTTATCACTAGATCGTCAGCGTACATCAGTATATTCTCTTTTGGTATATAGTTAAACAAATCATATATATATTGAAAAGCGGCTGACCCAAGATTGAACCTCGAGGAACGCCCTTATTTGGCCTGAAAGAGCTAGAGATAATCTGTCCAATTTTTACAAAGTAAATTCTGTTTGACAAGTATGATTTTATCCAGCTTAGAGGAGTCCCTCTTAGACCAACAGTTTGCAATTTTTTATACAAAAGTTCATGATTTAAGCTATCAAATGCCTTTGAAAGGTCCACAAAAACTGATATTGCTACTTTTGATTTGTCAAGTTGTGACGTTATTGATTGTTTCAAATGCAACAAAGCATCTACCGTCGAAAATCCTCGTTTATAAGCGTATTTGTTTCTGTGAATAACCTGGAATCTGTCTGTAAAAGTTGAAAATCTCTTGTAGAAAATCATCTCGAAAATTTTAGTCAACACCGTCAATATTATTATGGGACGATAATTTTCAATCTCACTTTTTGATCCTTTATTTTTATATAATGGCATAACTAAGTTTTGATTTAGTTTTTCCGGAAAGTAACCATTTTCAAAAGATTTATTTATCAGATGCGATAATGGTTGAGCTAAGATATCAGATATGTGTTTTAAGATTTCAATATTTAAGAAACTGATGTCCGGAATGCTTTTTCAAACCCTCTATAGTAGTATAGACTTCTAAGGCTGTTGTTTCCAAAAGAAAAGTATTAGAAATATTAATACTTATTCTTTGTTCTGGTTTCCAGAAGTCGGAAGGATATTTAACATTAGAAAACAGAAAACTGTAATAGTTTTTCTCTTCCTTACGGATATTTTTTCTGATTTGTTTATTCAAGGTATATATACCCTCTAAGTATTTGTTTCGTTCTTCGAAAGTCGTCCAATTTTTATTTTTGACTGTTTTAAGTTTTCTTTCGTTTAATTAATGTGAGCGTGTGTTCAGATATAAAATTCTTTAAGAATTCTTTCCTGCTAATTTTATTTTTTTTCACATACTTTTTAGTCGGAAGATATTTATCAATAAAAACGAGTAAGATGGTGTATAAATAGTCAGTTAATTGGTCAGTTGTCAAACTTGAAGTATAATAATAACTCCAGGAGTAACAAGACGACAAAGCATAACGTAAACGGCAAATCGGGAATTATTGATTTTACGGTAATTGCTTTGTTCTTTATTCCCGTATCAAGGTCTTTTTCGGGGGTAAAGACGATGATAAGTAGATGGTCAGATATCAAATTTTGACGTATTAAAAATTCACACGCGCTATCGTTTGTTAGACCAAAGTCTGTCAAAGAATGAGTACTGTATTTTTCCCGTTATAAATATGGGTTAGTGTGCTTTGATAGTGGATCTCTTAACAATGCTTTAAGATGAAGATATTGGTAGACTTTACCTGGGTACACCTGCTTGATCATGGGACTGCAAAGAGCTAACAGGAGTGTCGCCGCAGCTAGTATGAACTGTAAATGAACTGCATACCACACTCTTGTTTTGAACGGCCTCTACCTTTTACATAGCCTGTGCCTGACAATATTTGAACTGAGAATATTCCGCATCTTTTTCGACAATGGTGAACTATCCTACACGAATTATAGGTGTTACTTGTGTGCTTTCTAAGTCCTGCTTGTACATCTTTTGCTGGGAACTAACGAGACAGTTGCAGCAGCAGCTAATTTGAACTATTAAATGGACTGCATACTACACTCGTGTTTTCTTGGCCATTATCTCTACTCAGGTAATTCAACTCGCGGGTGATTTGTATTTTTTATGAATCTTTGACGTGAATGTGATTGTTCCAGATAGCATTTAATATGCTCACGCGGGTATTATATTATATTTTTACATGAATTCTTCTTCATGAAATAGACTGTACCTGATAGCATTTGCTCATGCGTATATTAGATTTATAATCTTCAAGCACACGATTACGCACATAATGTTTGTACGTACGTATTATTTGTACTTGCGGTTTTGTTTTGTTTTTTTTTTGTTCTTGTTATTTATTTATATGTACGCGTGTAATATTTATATATATTATTTGTACACGCATTTAATTATTTGTTATATTCATTTCAATTAAAAAGATGTATTTCATCTATGTAATATATTGTAAATATTTTGTATATACCCGGTTATGCTATAGCGGCACCAGGAATATACTGCAAGGTATATTATTTAATAAAAATAATCTGGATCTAATCTGCATTTTTTCCATATCTAATTGGTTGATTCAAATCAGCCAGAATTGTTAAATTTTCAGCAAAGCAAAGATTTACCAGTTAATAAATTATTCTTATCTTTACAGAGAATTTCCAAAATGGCAGAAATCACCCTTGAAACAACAACGGAAATAGACGCAATATCGTCAAGTGGCTGCACTTTAATCACAGAATTGCCAGAAATAATTATGATTAATATATTTGGATACTTAAAAGGTGCAGAATTAGATTTATGCAGCCGAGTGTGTACTCAATGGAGAGATATCATCGACAACATAATGCATCGCCAAGTAACAACGTTTACAAGGGTAATTGTTATAACATTATTTTGTTGATTTAATCTTATGATTATATAAATGCTACAAACGCTCAAAATTCCAAAATCGATTAACATAAATCATTTCTAAGTTACGGAATTCGGTTTAGAAAATTTTAATTACTGAAATGGCTTTTTGATTGTTAGTTTGCATGATTTGTGTGTGAAACTGTGTTTTCTCTTTTTGAATCTAAACATTTGTAGATTACTCAGTCATTCATGTGATTCAGTGCTGTGTCTTTCCTTGGAGTTCGTTTCTCTACGTGAGGTGTTTTTTTTTTCATTTGTCAATTTTGTCAATAGGTAATACTACGTTCACACACAATCCACGACTCCCTTCGATCTCGATTTACCTACAATTTGGATTGTAACTGTCACCAGACGAACGTCAAGCTGTTCGCACAGGCAGTCCACTCAAGTAGAACCCGGCTATTACACGCAATGATAAAACTGATGTAACTACGCGATTAGTCACGAACACCAACAAACAAAATGGACGTTTTGGTTAGAAATAAATACTTTTTCTTGCCGTACATCTAATAATACACAGATGTCATCGTCTCTCCAGATGTCTTTTTTATTTCTCTGTCGATAGCCCGACACGTGTTCCGCAGCCATCTTGCATTTTCTCGCGCGCGTAGGATTGTGGGATCTTTCTTATGACTGGATCTAGTTTCGAGAACTCTCTCCAGTCGATCGCTATTGAACCTCGTTTCAGTCGAGATTGAAACGGTCGAGAGAGGTCGCACCAAGGGATAGTCGCCGACCTTGGTCACAATCTAGATTGACATACTCGGTGCGAACGGGGTATAACGGTGTGTAAGTTTAACTACGCTATTTAGATTGTCCTTGTGAGGATGTTGGATTTTATGTATTTAACGCAAATGACGTACAATATATAGGCTATATATATTATATTGCTTTGTGGTGTTTTTAAAAAGGTTTGCTATAAATTCATATTTTGTGTTATTATTATTATTTGCCTAATGAGCTTTTAAGAGCACAAAACCAAAATGAATTTAAACAGTCTATCTGAAAAATACCTCGTCTTCAATTGTTTAACGTACTTAAGAAATGTGAGATGATGTGTCATTTTCCACTGTTGCATTGTTTTTTTTTTCAGATGTGTAATAACTGTTAGAATATTTTGTATTTCTGTAACGTTTTGTATTTTTGTAAAAACCGTAAATGCATGATAGTGTCGAATGCTTTCTAGTAATCTATGCTTAAGATTTCTATTGTTTGTATTATACAATTGTCATAGAATGACTGAATGTACGAGTACAGGTAATTGTTCTTTGGTGTCCATACATCAATGACTTCTAGGACAGCTTTTTTGTTGTTTAAAATTATAATAATAATCTTCATTTTGAAAATGTTTAGAGAAACGTCGATAATTGACTATTCTTTTCAGTTTCCTATTCGTTAGAATTTTAACTTTAAACATTGTTTTTTGAAGAGGAAAGCTTTAAACTTATAACTTTTTCATTGAAATCCTATCAATTAAACATNTTTGTATTCATATCAATTGTATATATTATATTATCCTTAATATAGTAATCATCTCTTATTAATATTTTATTTTTAGTAGTTTTTTCCACTTTAATTTGATCCTGTAGTTTTTTTCTTCTAATTCTTGATCTAATACACAAATCCGTTGTAATTATTATTTTTTTCTCGGTTTCATTAACAATTTTTGGTTTCAAAGTCCAAAATCTTTTGAGAACTAAATTTCTATCTTTTACAGATTCCAGAATTACTTTTATTATTAGGTTATTCTTACTATTTTTAAGTTGAACTAGTCCTTCAATTTCTATATTTTTTAGACCTAATTCTTCGTTAATAAATTGTTTGATTTCTTGAACAACGTTCCATGTTTTAACCGGAAAATTAAAAATTATTATATTCTTATTTGTAGTCTCATTTACCAATTTATCAAATTCGAATTCTAACACACCTTTTATCTTTTCGTTATTTTTATAATTTTCTTCTAATTTTTGTATCTTGTAACCAATTATCTTCATTTCTTCTTTATAACTATTATTTTCTTCTTTTATCTTATTAACTTCAGCTTTTATTGATTGAATTTCTAAGTTTAACTGGCAAAATTTTTACTGAATTAATTCATATATAGATCTTAATGTATATTGTGAATCGTCAATACCTTGTTTTTCGATTTCTCTTGCCGGTTTAAAATAATCCTGAATTTTCGAATTTCTAAGTTACGGAATTCGGTTTAGAAAATTTTAATTACTGAAATGGCTTTTTGATTGTTAGTTTGCATGATTTGTGTGTGAAACTGTGTTTTCTCTTTTTGAATCTAAACATTTGTAGATTTCTCAGTCTTTGATGGATTCAGTGCTGTGTCTGGATGATGGATCTAGTGCTGTGACCGTAGGGTCGGTGTCTTGTCGACACCACGTCAGGATGTGACACCACCGAGTCTCTCAGGACTCGGAAATCGCGACTTTACGTCACGCGAGCGAATAGATTTGGAGTAGAGGTGAGGAGAGTGACGAGGAAGTGACTCACTCGGATTCCATATTAACTAAAAATAACAATTTTAATAATAATCAAAGAAAATACAAATATATTCGATTTTTGTCATAGTCCTCTAATTATACTAGGCCGTTCGAGAGAGAGAGTTTACCAACGAATCGCGGGTTGATAAATACCTTTCTTCTGGGTCGAAGATCTGTTGTAAGATGACACCACCGATATCTAAATGGTTCTGGGTCTCGTCCGTTAACAGGAGCACGGAGGTGTGGAGGCACGAAAGTGGGGATGATATCCTTAAAGAGGCACGATCTTTGTCACGGCTTTAATGCAGGAGTCGTGGTCACGGTGCTAATCCTTGAGGACGACTTTGGAAGACGACTGACCTCGGGTGTTTTTTCCGTTTTCTCTTGTTATTCCTCTTGGGGTTTTTTCCATGAGATCAGGTGGTTGTTGTTAAGGGTCTGGCGTCCAATATGGGCACTCTATCGAAAGTTCCGGGTGACACATTACTGACTAGCTGGATCCTCCTCAACAAGGAACCAACTCCGTGGGAAATAATCTTTATGGCTTTTAGCCTAACTTGATAAAACGCTAGAATTTAGATGATTGAATTTCCCAATAATTAAAATTTAAAATAACACTTTATTGTTGGTCTGTTCGTTCCTCACAGGTAGATGGTCAGATATCAAATTTTGATGTATTAAAAATTCACACGCGCTATCGTTTGTTAGACCAAAGTCTATCAAAGAATGAGTATTTTTTCCGTATCCAGTTGGTTGATTCAAATCAGCCAGAATTGTTAAATTTTCAGCAATGCAAAGATTTACCAGTTAATAAATTATTCTTATCTTTACAGAGAATTTCCAAAATGGCAGAAATTACCCTTGAAACAACAACGGAAATAGACGCAATATCGTCAAGTGGCTGCACTTTAATCACAGAGTTGCCAGAAACAATTATGATTAACATATTTGAATACTTAAAAGGTGCAGAATTAGATTTATGTAGCCGAGTGTGTACTCTATGGAAAGATATCATTGACAACATAATGCATCGCCGAGTAACAACGTTTACAAGGGTAATTATCATAGCATTATTTTGTTGATTTAATCCTATGATTATATAAATGCTACAAACGCTCAAAATTCCAAAATCGATTAACATAAATCATTTCTAAGTTAGAATAGAATAGAGTAGAATGTTTCTTAACGTAATAGGCAATAGCCTGTTACAAGGGGGATGTTTATACAATTATTAGAACTTTACATAAATTAACTTTTCGATGAGCATTCGCCTTCCGTCTGTTACAATCAGGGTGGTTGGATTTCACAATTTTTTGATTATCTACACAGATTTATTTCTACATCTAATTATATTTTAACGTATACATCACATTCAGTATGTACCTTTTTACCCGTTTTAAATACACTTCAAATTTATTCATTATTCCGTATACAATATCTCAATGTTTTTACATTACATAGATCTTATTTTCGTTATTAAATTTATATTTATGATAGCTACTTTAACATAGTAGATTAATTTATTCTTATTTCTTCATTTTTTGCTTTACTAAATACTATGATCAAGTGTTTATTAATTATTAACTTTGACTGTCACTTCAAATTATCATACAGGTTACCGTAGAACCAATTATTATGTTAGGGTCTATAAATTTCTTTAGTAAGACTTTATAATTTTTTCGCAAAGACCCTATATATATTTTTCCAAAACCCTATTGGACAGATTTTTTTTTTTTTTGTTAGACTCTCTCATATTTTTACTACCATTACATTACTAACATTTTTTCCTTTACTTTTACTTTACTATTTTCCAGTTTTACTAAGCTTTTATTACAATTGTTTTCAATTACTGTTTTCTTATTAGAGGAATATAAACTTAATTCGGTATGATTCTCTTGTCAGTCCTGTTCTTTTTAATCGTCTGTGTATTTCTAAGAGAACAATCCATTTGAAGAATCTTGTTTGTATTCATATCAATTGTATATATTATATTATCCTTAATATAGTAATCATCTCTTATTAATATTTTATTTTTAGTAGTTTTTTCCACTTTAATTTGATCCTGTAGTTTTTTTCTTCTAATTCTTGATCTAATACACAAATCCGTTGTAATTATTATTTTTTTCTCGGTTTCATTAACAATTTTTGGTTTCAAAGTCCAAAATCTTTTGAGAACTAAATTTCTATCTTTTACAGATTCCAGAATTACTTTTATTATTAGGTTATTCTTACTATTTTTAAGTTGAACTAGTCCTTCAATTTCTATATTTTTTAGACCTAATTCTTCGTTAATAAATTGTTTGATTTCTTGATCAACGTTCCATGTTTTAACCGGAAAATTAAAAATTATTATATTCTTATTTATAGTCTCATTTACCAATTTATCAAATTCGAATTCCAACATACCTTTTATCTTTTCGTTATTTTTATAATTTTCTTCTAATTTTTGTATCTTGTAACCAATTATCTTCATCTCTTCTTTATAACTATTATTTTCTTCTTTTATCTTATTAACTTCAGCTTTTATTGATTGAATTTCTAAGTTTAACTGGCAAAATTTTTACTGAATTAATTCATATATAGATCTTAATGTATATTGTGAATCGTCAATACCTTGTTTTTCGATTTCTCTTGCCGGTTTAAAATAATCCTGAATTTTCGAATTTCTAAGTTACGGAATTCGGTTTAGAAAATTTTAATTACTGAAATGGCTTTTTGATTGTTAGTTTGCATGATTTGTGTGTGAAACTGTGTTTTCTCTTTTTGAATCTAAACATTTGTAGATTACTCAGTCATTCATGTGATTCAGTGCTGTGTCTTTCCTTGGAGTTCGTTTCTCTACGTGAGGTGTTTTTTTTTTCATTTGTCAATTTTGTCAATAGGTAATACTACGTTCACACACAATCCACGACTCCCTTCGATCTCGATTTACCTACAATTTGAATTGTAACTGTCACCAGACGAACGTCAAGCTGTTCGCACAGGCAGTCCACTCAAGTAGAACCCGGCTATTACACGCAATGATAAAACTGATGTAACTACGCGATTAGTCACGAACACCAACAAACAAAATGGACGTTTTGGTTAGAAATAAATACTTTTTCTTGCCGTACATCTAATAATACACAGATGTCATCGTCTCTCCAGATGTCTTTTTTATTTCTCTGTCGATAGCCCGACACGTGTTCCGCAGCCATCTTGCATTTTCTCGCGCGCGTGGGATTGTGGGATCTTTCTTATGACTGGATCTAGTTTCGAGAACTCTCTCCAGTCGATCGCTATTGAACCTCGTTTCAGTCGAGATTGAAACGGTCGAGAGAGGTCGCACCAAGGGATAGTCGCCGACCTTGGTCACAATCTAGATTGACATACTCGGTGCGAACGGGGTATAACGGTGTGTAAGTTTAACTACGCTATTTAGATTGTCCTTGTGAGGATGTTGGGTTTTATGTATTTAACGCAAATGACGTACAATATATAGGCTATATATATTATATTGCTTTGTGGTGTTTTTAAAAAGGTTTGCTATAAATTCATATTTTGTGTTATTATTATTATTTGCCTAATGAGCTTTTAAGAGCACAAAACCAAAATGAATTTAAACAGTCTATCTGAAAAATACCTCGTCTTCAATTGTTTAACGTACTTAAGAAATGTGAGATGATGTGTCATTTTCCACTGTTGCATTGTTTTTTTTTTTCAGATGTGTAATAACTGTTAGAATATTTTGTATTTCTGTAACGTTTTGTATTTTTGTAAGAACCGTAAATGCATGATAGTGTCGAATGCTTTCTAGTAATCTATGCTTAAGATTTCTATTGTTTGTATTATACAATTGTCATAGAATGACTGAATGTACGAGTACAGGTAATTGTTCTTTGGTGTCCATACATCAATGACTTCTAGGACAGCTTTTTTGTTGTTTAAAATTATAATAATAATCTTCATTTTGAAAATGTTTAGAGAAACGTCGATAATTGACTATTCTTTTCAGTTTCCTATTCGTTAGAATTTTAACTTTAAACATTGTTTTTTGAAGAGGAAAGCTTTAAACTTATAACTTTTTCATTGAAATCCTATCAATTAAACATATTTATTGTGTATTTTATTTGTATTTCAAAACTTACTTCAACAAACTGCAGAATCTTTTTAGACAATAACTTGTAACTTTGTGTAAAAATGTATTCATTTTAAATTATTCTATTGCAGTAAAATAAGTTTTCATTAATTGTATTATCTAAATAAATTTTACATTTGCTGTAAATATTCTGATTTATTTAAACAGAGAATTCCTCTTAGTGTAATAAAAAACGCAATTAACGTGAACGACTCGGAAAAACTACGTCGCTACGTTGGGTTCGAAGATCATTTTCAATACATTTGGTTCGTTTTAGAAGATGAACATGAATATGGACCTAGAACTCTGTCTACGTATCTTAATAAATTCGGAGAAATTACATATACTTTTATTTCATATCATAAATATTTGAATTTTATGGAGAAAGTCTATCGTAAGTAGCTGTACTATGTAAGTTTGAAATTATTAAACAATTGTTAATAACAATCTCGTTTTTAATTCCAGGAGTAAATCGCACATGCAGTTTCTTTAGAGATTATAGGTTGTCATCAATAGCAAAAATACAAATATCAATGTTTCCAAACATTCCAGGTGTTAATATTATTAATCATTCGTTGGACCGCTTTATATTCCGATCTGAATTTTATGAGTTAACAGATTTTATGAAGAAAATAAAGAAGGAATACCGCAAAATAAACATCCGTCACGTACGAAAAAAATGTGTCATCATCTACGAAGATTTTGCCTTAAGGAAAATGATAGACAAAAAGGTTCATTACCCGATCGACACCGATACATACATGTTCACAATATTTCATGGGGAGAGAGTGAATGCTTTTGCTCTTCGTATTGATGTATCTGAAATTATTCCTACAATAAAAAAGAAATTGGAACGGTTGAAATATTCTAAACCCAGAATGGTACAGAAGAGATGTTTCCTGTATATTTTCAATAATGGGTATGTACAGTCCACCGATAAAGAAATTCGAGCAATTAAGGAAGTGTTTCCTCTAATAAACTACGTTGCTGTTAACGTTTTACCCTTATATATATCAGTCGCAGGAGATGTCGACTATTTTCGTCGAAAGATCGATCTTGAGATCGACCCTCTATTTGATATAATGGTTTTTGTATGGTGGGAATAAATGTATTGCATTAAACTAGTTTTGAATAAAATTGGGCATTTAACTGTCTTTGATTGAGAGTATTGTTCTACACAGGAGTTTTAATCTTATCTCCACCAGGGCCACACTGAATGTTTTAGTACTTTTCAATGGGCGGTTATAATCCACTTTTCTTAATATAAATGAATAAATAACTACATACGTGTCTTGAGAAAGCAAAATGTTTTAAACTGCAGAGTATGAAATTACGGTGTTTTATTGTAATACCAATTATCTGATCGCGATTAATATAATTTAATTAATTTTAGTTAACGTAAAATATTCCGGATTTTCTGAGGTTTTCTTTGAATAATTAGCCCAATATTTGGCAGAATTGCTATTTTTCCGCGGTGCTTGGAATCATTCCTGCAATCGCCTCCTAATTTATTTGAAATTAGTGCACGTGACGTCACTAAACAGACCATCAAAAGGACAGGTATTTATATATTGTTTCGTCTTAACCAATTGTTTTTTTTTTTTCTTTTGTAACTCATTTACTGTGACTCACAATAGATAAGCACTTATGATGTTTGTAACTAATTCACACCTGTAATNTATCTTTACAGAGAATTTCCAAAATGGCAGAAATTACCCTTGAAACAACAACGGAAATAGACGCAATATCGTCAAGTGGCTGCACTTTAATCACAGAGTTGCCAGAAACAATTATGATTAACATATTTGAATACTTAAAAGGTGCAGAATTAGATTTATGTAGCCGAGTGTGTACTCTATGGAAAGATATCATTGACAACATAATGCATCGCCGAGTAACAACGTTTACAAGGGTAATTATCATAGCATTATTTTGTTGATTTAATCCTATGATTATATAAATGCTACAAACGCTCAAAATTCCAAAATCGATTAACATAAATCATTTCTAAGTTAGAATAGAATAGAGTAGAATGTTTCTTAACGTAATAGGCAATAGCCTGTTACAAGGGGGATGTTTATACAATTATTAGAACTTTACATAAATTAACTTTTCGATGAGCATTCGCCTTCCGTCTGTTACAATCAGGGTGGTTGGATTTCACAATTTTTTGATTATCTACACCATGAAATTGACTGTACCTGATAGCATTTGATGTGCTCATGCGTATATTAGATTTATAATCTTCAAGCACACGATTACGCACATAATGTTTGTACGTGCGTATTATTTGTACTTGCGGTTTTGTTTTGTTTTTTTTTTGTTCTTGTTATTTATTTATATGTACGCGTGTAATATTTATATATATTATTTGTACACGCATTTAATTATTTGTTATATTCATTTCAATTAAAAAGATGTATTTCATCTATGTAATATATTGTAAATATTTTGTATATACCCGGTTATGCTATAGCGGCACCAGGAATATACCGCAAGGTATATTATTTAATAAAAATAATCTGGATCTAATCTGCATTTTTTCCATATCTAATTGGTTGATTCAAATCAGCCAGAATTGTTAAATTTTCAGCAAAGCAAAGATTTACCAGTTAATAAATTATTCTTATCTTTACAGAGAATTTCCAAAATGGCAGAAATCACCCTTGAAACAACAACGGAAATAGACGCAATATCGTCAAGTGGCTGCACTTTAATCACAGAGTTGCCAGAAACAATTATGATTAATATATTTGAATACTTAAAAGGTGCAGAATTAGATTTATGCAGCCGAGTGTGTACTCTATGGAGAGATATCATCGACAACATAATGCATCGCCGAGTAACAACGTTTACAAGGGTATTGTTATAACATTATTTTGTTGATTTTATCCTATGATTATATAAATGCTACAAACGCTCAAAATTCCAAAATCGACTAACATAAATCATTTCTAAGTTACGGAATTCGGTTTAGAAAATTTTAATTACTGAAATGGCTTTTTGATTGTTAGTTTGCATGATTTGTGTGTGAAACTGTGTTTTCTCTTTTTGAATCTAAACATTTGTAGATTTCTCAGTCTTTGATGGATTCAGTGCTGTGTCTGGATGATGGATCTAGTGCTGTGACCGTAGGGTCGGTGTCTTGTCGACACCACGTCAGGATGTGACACCACCGAGTCTCTCAGGACTCGGAAATCGCGACTTTACGTCACGCGAGCGAATAGATTTGGAGTAGAGGTGAGGAGAGTGACGAGGAAGTGACTCACTCGGATTCCATATTAACTAAAAATAACAATTTTAATAATAATCAAAGAAAATACAAATATATTCGATTTTTGTCATAGTCCTCTAATTATACTAGGCCGTTCGAGAGAGAGAGTTTACCAACGAATCGCGGGTTGATAAATACCTTTCTTCTGGGTCGAAGATCTGTTGTAAGATGACACCACCGATATCTAAATGGTTCTGGGTCTCGTCCGTTAACAGGAGCACGGAGGTGTGGAGGCACGAAAGTGGGGATGATATCCTTAAAGAGGCACGATCTTTGTCACGGCTTTAATGCAGGAGTCGTGGTCACGGTGCTAATCCTTGAGGACGACTTTGGAAGACGACTGACCTCGGGTGTTTTTTCCGTTTTCTCTTGTTATTCCTCTTGGGGTTTTTTCCATGAGATCAGGTGGTTGTTGTTAAGGGTCTGGCGTCCAATATGGGCACTCTATCGAAAGTTCCGGGTGACACATTACTGACTAGCTGGATCCTCCTCAACAAGGAACCAACTCCGTGGGAAATAATCTTTATGGCTTTTAGCCTAACTTGATAAAACGCTAGAATTTAGATGATTGAATTTCCCAATAATTAAAATTTAAAATAACACTTTATTGTTGGTCTGTTCGTTCCTCACAGGTAGATGGTCAGATATCAAATTTTGATGTATTAAAAATTCACACGCGCTATCGTTTGTTAGACCAAAGTCTATCAAAGAATGAGTATTTTTTCCGTATCCAGTTGGTTGATTCAAATCAGCCAGAATTGTTAAATTTTCAGCAATGCAAAGATTTACCAGTTAATAAATTATTCTTATCTTTACAGAGAATTTCCAAAATGGCAGAAATTACCCTTGAAACAACAACGGAAATAGACGCAATATCGTCAAGTGGCTGCACTTTAATCACAGAGTTGCCAGAAACAATTATGATTAACATATTTGAATACTTAAAAGGTGCAGAATTAGATTTATGTAGCCGAGTGTGTACTCTATGGAAAGATATCATTGACAACATAATGCATCGCCGAGTAACAACGTTTACAAGGGTAATTATCATAGCATTATTTTGTTGATTTAATCCTATGATTATATAAATGCTACAAACGCTCAAAATTCCAAAATCGATTAACATAAATCATTTCTAAGTTAGAATAGAATAGAGTAGAATGTTTCTTAACGTAATAGGCAATAGCCTGTTACAAGGGGGATGTTTATACAATTATTAGAACTTTACATAAATTAACTTTTCGATGAGCATTCGCCTTCCGTCTGTTACAATCAGGGTGGTTGGATTTCACAATTTCTTGATTATCTACACAGATTTATTTCTACATCTAATTATATTTTAACGTATACATCACATTCAGTATGTACCTTTTTACCCGTTTTAAAAACACTTCAAATTTATTCATTATTCCGTATACAATATCTCAATGTTTTTACATTACATAGATCTTATTTTCGTTATTAAATTTATATTTATGATAGCTACTTCAACATTGTAGATTAATTTATTTTTGTTTCTTGATTTTTTGCTTTACTAAATACTATGATCAAGTGTTTATCTAACTTTGACTGTCACTTTAAATTATCATACAGGTTCCGTAGAACCAATTATAATGTTAGGGTCTATGAATTTTTTTAGTAAGACTTTATAATTTTCTCGCAAAGACCCTATATTCACTAAAACCCTATTGGACAGAATTTTTTTTTTTTTTATCTTTGTTAGTCTCTCTCATATTTTTACTACCATTACATTAGTAACATTTTTCCTTTACTTTTACTTTACTATTTTCCAGTTTTACTAAGCTTTTATTACAATTTTTTTTCAATTACTGTTTTCTTATTAGAGGAATATACACTTAATTCGGTATGATTCTCTTGTCAGTCCTGTTCTTTTTTAGTCGTCTATTTCTAAAAGAACAATCCATTTGAATAATCTTGTTTGTATTCATATCAATTGTATATATTATATTGGTGAACTATCCTACACGAATTACAGGTGTTACTTGTGTGCTTTCTAAGACCTGCTTGTTCATCTTTTGCTGGAAACTAACGAGAGAGTTGCAGCAGTGAATCTGAACTATTAAACGGACTGCATACTACACTCGTGTTTTCTTGGCCTTTATCTCTACTCAGGTAATTCAACTCGTGGGTGATTTGTATTTTCTATGAATCTTTGACGTGAAAGTGATTGTACTAGATAGCATTTAATATGTTCACGCGGGTATTATATTGTATTTTTACATGAATTCTTTTTCGTGAAACTGACTGTACTTGATAGCATTTAATGTGCTCATGTGGATATTAGATTTATAATTTTCAAGCACACGATTATGCACATAGTGTTTGTACGTGCGTATTATTTGTATTTGCGGTTTTGTTTTCGATTTTTTTTGAGTTTTGGTTTTTTTTTGTTCTTTCTTGTTATTTATTCATATGTACGCGTGTAATATTTATATATATTATCTGTACATGCGTTTAATTATTATTTGTTATATTAATTTCAATTGAAAAGATGTATTTCATCTGTGTAATATATTATAAATATTTTGTTTATACCCGGTTATGCTATAGCGA
This sequence comes from Centruroides sculpturatus, assembly GCF_000671375.1. Classification (NCBI taxonomy): domain Eukaryota; kingdom Metazoa; phylum Arthropoda; class Arachnida; order Scorpiones; family Buthidae; genus Centruroides; species Centruroides sculpturatus. Next base: position 13,541 of record NW_019385976.1, on the reverse strand, counting down.
CACCGGGAATGTATTTCCCGGTGTCGCAAGGTATATTGTCTAATAAAAATAATCTGAATCTGGCCTCATTATGTAAAAAAATTTTCCATTGGCAATGGGTAAAATCATAATATACAGTAGAGCGTCGTTTATCCGAATCAATTGGGGACTGGGGTTGTTTGGATAACTTATTTTTCGGATAACCAATTATGTATGAAAAAATATATTAACCTATCCCATGTTGAAATTTTTCTCCGTTGCGTGTCACTTCGCGTTAAATTTTCGTCGATGTTAAGCCTAACATAAACTTTCTAAAATAATAACCGTGGCTACTGTATCGTTAAAAATTATTTTTTTATTTTGTACAAACAAAATAAATATTTTGAAAAATATAAAAACCAAAAAAAATACACTTTAGAAGTTGATCTAGTATCAAAAACGTTTGATTCAGCACGACACACAGTCCTCAGAAAAACACCACACAAAAGTGCAAGTGCTGCCAGCTAACACACACACACCAACAAAAAAAATATTGGAGTAGCCCAAGATATAGCCAAAGATTGCAGTGCCACAGCACTAGTGAAAATTTAAATTTGCCGACTGGAATGCTTTCGGATAACCGACTTTCGGATAAATGATGCTCTACTGTATATACATAAACTCTTTAAATTAATTAAACATGAAATCAGTTAAAATCAGCTTAATCCATTTGAAATGAAATCAGCCAATGGAAAAGTTGTTTAACACATTAAGTGCCATGTATTGCAAATAAGCAACATATGGCATGGTTGAATTGCTCTACATTTAAATCTGAGAAGTGTAACTTTGGATCAACATGCTACCCATATAAACATAATGGATATAGTTAAAGCATGGCCTATAAAATAAAAATTGCACTTAACCCACTAATTTTTATAATAGACTATTAATAGGAATTTATTTTCTCCCAATAAAAAGAAAAATGAGCAAAATTTGCCTTTTCTAATGTTTTTCTTGCACAATGAATATGAATAAGTACAATATCATAAAAACAAAGCACAAAAACAAATATTCAAGAAACAATCTTAATTTTCTCTCAATGAATATAAACAGTAAAAAACAGTGAATGTATTATTTCAGTGATTACTCTATTTCTCTTGGCTTTCTATCAATACAATTATGCAATCTTGAATGTGTTAGTTTTGTTGAGTTCAAAAGCTGATGAGCATACAAGATGGCATAATGTAATTAGGGAGGGGGGAAAAAATCATTCAGGCAACACATGCCTAAAAATTGAGAAAAATGTTTTTTAACAATGCATAAAAATTATATTAAATAGCCATCATATTTGTGTTAATTTCGTTAATAAAAAGGATCATGGCCCAATGTAATAATTTATGTCCCACTACTGTGGTGCTTAATATGTTAATACAAATCATAAACATTGAAATACTTAATACTTTTGTTGTGTTTTCAATTACTTGCTGTGTTTTTACTTCTCTTTTGTGACAATGCTCAAAGCGTCCCTATGCTTCAGCACCATTTGACCGAAGGGTCAACACTGCGTTTGTGATGACAAAGTTGTCAGTCTGATACCAGTCTTTTGGACAGACAAACCTTTTTGCATGAGCCGTAGAGTGTGTAGACACTTGGACTTGGGATGGAGACAAATTGGGCAAAAGAAATGCACTTTACAACTTTATTATAAAAAATAATACCCATTTATTGATTATATAAACTATTTACACATAAGCTTTAAGCGAGAGAGAAAGAGAGACAAACATTGGTGCAAAGTATTTACCTGAAGATCGCTCTCTTGATTTGGGCCTTTTTTCAGAGAAGATGATACTATAGTCCTTGATGGGTATGTGAGGTCATCGATTATCAGTGGTTAAGCTTCTGATTACTGGCTATTGGCAGAGTATCCACAGCAAAGTGTATCCTAGTGCACACATGACCAACCTTCAAGGATGGACAGACTCTTCTGTCGGACAAACTCCTGGTGTCAATATCAGACATTGCCTTTTATTTGGGGATTTTCCCTCTTTTCTTCCATTACTCTTTTTTTGTAAAGTAAATCTCCACATCCAATACCAATTTTGTTGTTAAGTTCCTGGTGACACATTTGACTTGTCACCTTAAATAAGGAAGCAAGTATGTGGGAAAAGTTATAATCATATCCTTTAAGATTTTTTTTCTTTTGAAAAATTTTTTTGTTGAGTCTGAGCTCTCACATCACACTGGCCTTTCCAAAATCATGCTTGGTCCCAAAAGAGCAAGTTCAATTTTCAGTTTGCTCCTCGCAGTCGGTGTGACAATAAAAGAAAAAAATCATCGCTATCTTTTGATGAGCTATGTAACATTAACAAAATGCTATCTGTTGGGCTCCCTAATTAATTCTGCTAATTGTTGCGATCATTTTTTGTCTGATTTGTTTTCCATCTGACTTTATTTGTGCATGTGAGAGATGATTTTCTAATGGGTAAGCAGCTTTCAGTGGATGTAGCATTGTAGTTGATGTTGTGTCTAGAGTTCCTTGACCTTGTGAAGGGGGTTGATCTTCGAGAAAATGACTACAGGCAAAAATGGGATGCCTAAAAACATCAGCATCATAGTGAAGAGGACTATTATGGCTTTGAGTAATATTTTAAAGCTTAGAATTTGATCGGGCTTTGGTTGTTTTTCTTGTTTTCAAATTGCATCTGATTGACCTTGTTTTTCCTCGTTTCTTACTTCTGCTTGAGTTGATATAGGATTTACTTCAGTTCTGAATGGCTCCTTGTTTTTAAGTTTCGTCCCCTTCCCGTTGGGAAAAATGAAATTGGTTTGTTATCCTTCTCTTCCGTGGATTGGATCATTTGTTGACCCTTCTCTTCATCTTTTTAAGAGTGAATTTTATTAGAATCTGGCAGATTCTGTAATTGAATCTGTTTCTTCTCTCTTTCTTGAGGTTTATCTTTAATTTTCTCTCCTCCTACTATTTCTTGGGTTCTTTCCCATGGTCGGACAACTCTGACAACATTTTCCCTGTTGGTTAGGATCCTCCTTGCTCATGCTTGTTTGGCTTTCTCCCTTGTCTTGGAGGGCTCTTGGAAGCTTATTCCTCTTCCATCAGAAAGTGTTATTGTTCTGTCTGCCATATTTATTCCTAACCTTAGGTCAGTAATTATAGCTCTTCCTAGTAATCTGTCAAATGGATACGTGATGTGATCATCAATGATGTAACATATGTAAAGAAATTGTAGAGGGCCTATTTTGAATCAAAATTTGCTTCTTCCATATGGATAGATTTTGTCTGATGACTCTTCAAAATAATCTCTCTTTTCTATCGTATGTTCTATGAAGTTTGCCTATTTTCTGCACTAGGGACCTTTGACAACAGTGTTACTTTCAAGCCTGTGTCTACAGCNTTATTTTCTTCTTTTATCTTATTAACTTCAGCTTTTATTGATTGAATTTCTAAGTTTAACTGGCAAAATTTTTACTGAATTAATTCATATATAGATCTTAATGTATATTGTGAATCGTCAATACCTTGTTTTTCGATTTCTCTTGCCGGTTTAAAATAATCCTGAATTTTCGAATTTCTAAGTTACGGAATTCGGTTTAGAAAATTTTAATTACTGAAATGGCTTTTTGATTGTTAGTTTGCATGATTTGTGTGTGAAACTGTGTTTTCTCTTTTTGAATCTAAACATTTGTAGATTACTCAGTCATTGATGGATTTAGTGCTGTGTTTTTCCTTGGAGTTCGTTTCTCTACGTGAGGTGTTTTTTTTCATTTGTCAATTTCGTCAATAGGTAATACTACGTTCACACACAATCCACGACTCCCTTCGATCTCGATTTACCTACAATTTGGATTGTAACTGTCACCAGACGAACGTCAAGCTGTTCGCACAGGCAGTCCACTCAAGTAGAACCCGGCTATTACACGCAATGATAAAACTGATGTAACTACGCGATTAGTCACGAACACCAACAAACAAAATGGACGTTTTGGTTAGAAATAAATACTTTTTCTTGCCGTACATCTAATAATACACAGATGTCATCGTCTCTCCAGATGTCTTTTTTATTTCTCTGTCGATAGCCCGACACGTGTTCCGCAGCCATCTTGCATTTTCTCGCGCGCGTAGGATTGTGGGATCTTTCTTATGACTGGATCTAGTTTCGAGAACTCTCTCCAGTCGATCGCTATTGAACCTCGTTTCAGTCGAGATTGAAACGGTCGAGAGAGGTCGCACCAAGGGATAGTCGCCGACCTTGGTCACAATCTAGATTGACATACTCGGTGCGAACGGGGTATAACGGTGTGTAAGTTTAACTACGCTATTTAGATTGTCCTTGTGAGGATGTTGGATTTTATGTATTTAACGCAAATGACGTACAATATATAGGCTATATATATTATATTGCTTTGTGGTGTTTTTAAAAAGGTTTGCTATAAATTCATATTTTGTGTTATTATTATTATTTGCCTAATGAGCTTTTAAGAGCACAAAACCAAAATGAATTTAAACAGTCTATCTGAAAAATACCTCGTCTTCAATTGTTTAACGTACTTAAGAAATGTGAGATGATGTGTCATTTTCCACTGTTGCATTGTTTTTTTTTTTCAGATGTGTAATAACTGTTAGAAAATTTTGTATTTCTGTAACGTTTTGTATTTTTGTAAGAACCGTAAATGCATGATAGTGTCGAATGCTTTCTAGTAATCTATGCTTAAGATTTCTATTGTTTGTATTATACAATTGTCATAGAATGACTGAATGTACGAGTACAGGTAATTGTTCTTTGGTGTCCATACATCAATGACTTCTAGGACAGCTTTTTTGTTGTTTAAAATTATAATAATAATCTTCATTTTGAAAATGTTTAGAGAAACGTCGATAATTGACTATTCTTTTCAGTTTCCTATTCGTTAGAATTTTAACTTTAAACATTGTTTTTTGAAGAGGAAAGCTTTAAACTTATAACTTTTTCATTGAAATCCTATCAATTAAACATATTTATTGTGTATTTTATTTGTATTTCAAAACTTACTTCAACAAACTGCAGAATCTTTTTAGACAATAACTTGTAACTTTGTGTAAAAATGTATTCATTTTAAATTATTCTATTGCAGTAAAATAAGTTTTCATTAATTGTATTATCTAAATAAATTTTACATTTGCTGTAAATATTCTGATTTATTTAAACAGAGAATTCCTCTTAGTGTAATAAAAAACGCAATTAACGTGAACGACTCGGAAAAACTACGTCGCTACGTTGGGTTCGAAGATCATTTTCAATACATTTGGTTCGTTTTAGAAGATGAACATGAATATGGACCTAGAACTCTGTCTACGTATCTTAATAAATTCGGAGAAATTACATATACTTTTATTTCATATCATAAATATTTGAATTTTATGGAGAAAGTCTATCGTAAGTAGCTGTACTATGTAAGTTTGAAATTATTAAACAATTGTTAATAACAATCTCGTTTTTAATTCCAGGAGTAAATCGCACATGCAGTTTCTTTAGAGATTATAGGTTGTCATCAATAGCAAAAATACAAATATCAATGTTTCCAAACATTCCAGGTGTTAATATTATTAATCATTCGTTGGACCGCTTTATATTCCGATCTGAATTTTATGAGTTAACAGATTTTATGAAGAAAATAAAGAAGGAATACCGCAAAATAAACATCCGTCACGTACGAAAAAAATGTGTCATCATCTACGAAGATTTTGCCTTAAGGAAAATGATAGACAAAAAGGTTCATTACCCGATCGACACCGATACATACATGTTCACAATATTTCATGGGGAGAGAGTGAATGCTTTTGCTCTTCGTATTGATGTATCTGAAATTATTCCTACAATAAAAAAGAAATTGGAACGGTTGAAATATTCTAAACCCAGAATGGTACAGAAGAGATGTTTCCTGTATATTTTCAATAATGGGTATGTACAGTCCACCGATAAAGAAATTCGAGCAATTAAGGAAGTGTTTCCTCTAATAAACTACGTTGCTGTTAACGTTTTACCCTTATATATATCAGTCGCAGGAGATGTCGACTATTTTCGTCGAAAGATCGATCTTGAGATCGACCCTCTATTTGATATAATGGTTTTTGTATGGTGGGAATAAATGTATTGCATTAAACTAGTTTTGAATAAAATTGGGCATTTAACTGTCTTTGATTGAGAGTATTGTTCTACACAGGAGTTTTAATCTTATCTCCACCAGGGCCACACTGAATGTTTTAGTACTTTTCAATGGGCGGTTATAATCCACTTTTCTTAATATAAATGAATAAATAACTACATACGTGTCTTGAGAAAGCAAAATGTTTTAAACTGCAGAGTATGAAATTACGGTGTTTTATTGTAATACCAATTATCTGATCGCGATTAATATAATTTAATTAATTTTAGTTAACGTAAAATATTCCGGATTTTCTGAGGTTTTCTTTGAATAATTAGCCCAATATTTGGCAGAATTACTATTTTTCCGCGGTGCTTGGAATCATTCCTGCAATCGCCTCCTAATTTATTTGAAATTAGTGCACGTGACGTCACTAAACAGACCATCAAAAGGACAGGTATTTATATATTGTTTCGTCTTAACCAATTGTTTTTTTTTTTTCTTTTGTAACTCATTTACTGTGACTCACAATAGATAAGCACTTATGATGTTTGTAACTAATTCACACCTGTAATTTTTAATAAAAGTAATTTTGAATAGAATTTAATAATTAGTTTTCTTACGTGATAAACTATGTTAATAAGAAAATCGGCAGAACTCATTATATTGACAATGTGTAACCGGGTGAGTTATTTGTTTACACACAGAAATACCAACTTCTTCCGTGAAGGAACAAACTTACGAGCACAATAACTTTTAATAACTTTTAAACATGGTTTTGAATTAATATAATATATGTTTAAAGTATATTAAACTTATTACATATGGCTTATGTAATAAGTTTAATAAATCATCGAAGCATTGACTTTATTAGAAAGAGTATATAATTTATAGAAATAAAATACACTGAGATCAAGAGGATATTCAGATATAAAATACAAAACAAATCAAATTAACATTATTTGATAAAAGCCTTTATATAAGAAGTAGGATAAACTTGAGAAATAATAATAATTACTGATATTTCTGGTCTTCTGGGCACTATTATGTATGGCTTAGAATTAGAAAATCAATTGTAACATATTTGTAAATTATTTAGTCATTCATTAAAGTTTAAATAACGTTACAGAACTTAAATTATCATCAGGTAAAGAAGTAATATTAAAATCAGATGACAAAAATAACCGTTGAATGTACAGTAAATCCGCAAAACGTACAAGATTTTTCATCCGTTTTTCTCCATTCTCCCTGCAGTTTAAAGAAAGATATTGCCTTATACATACTGCCTGTGTCCAATCAGAGATAATCGAAAATACAACTAATATACTTGCAACTTTTTAACATCTCTTTTTTCACGTCGAATGAAATACAAGTGACAAAACTATTCTTTCTTCATTCTAACCTTCGTAAGCTTAACGCTGCTAAATTTATATTTCTTGTATTATTTTCTAGTATATTAACTTTTTAAATTAAACCAGGTTCAATTGTGTTATATCGAAGAGAAGTCCTCTCGTGTGCGCACTGCGTAATCATGTGTAAATATAGCGAATGGTGTTTTTATACACATTGTAGTTGTGGAAACAATAACGTGGCAAATCTAGTAAATTTAAAATGAATTTTCAGGATTTATTTAAGAGATTTAAATTATTTACAATGTCAAATAAAAATCTTTCGAATGAATGAATTGAACATTTAAAAAAGAACAATTAATGCAAGATGTGATGTTTATTTTGCGGTCATTAAAAGAAGAAAAGGCTATATTATGTTCTAATTGCATTATCAAGGATTTTATCTTCCAATTTAAATTTGATAATAGATGACAACGAAGTGTCTATGGGGAAGAGTAATTTCCAAGAAGCCGCACTTCTGCTCCATATAAAGCCCAATATTTACTTTTCAAAAAGTAAAGTTCAACCAACGAAAGTGTTTTATCAGAAAACAGAGCAGATAAAAATCCCAAATCGGACAATAAGCGCTTAAGTAACAAAGCCCAAGTTATAGAATTATTATTATTGTTTATTAATTTTACTTTTTTATAAATCAATCATTTAAGGTTAGATTCTGGTAACTCTAAGTTCTTTAGATGATAACGAAAAATAGCCGTAATTGAACTTATATCGGTCTTTCAATTCATATCTCAACACAGCTCGTCACCGAACGATTAACGTAGAAAATCGACCTAATGAATCTGAATTTGATTTTCAAAAGATTGACTCTAAATAAGAAGCAGAAAACCCAGACTCAGACGTATTAAGGAATGAAACAGTCGAAAATGTGACTTAATAGACGATTTCTTTATTCTAATCATAAGTTTCATTAAATTAGCGAGTGTAAATTTCAAATATATCTTGTTTAAGTGAACAGAAAACGAGCCCTATGAGGTAAAACAAATATCCAAATATTTGTAAGATGACTTCATCTTTAACTCAGAATGAAATAAATATTTATGGACTTTTCCCAGTCTATTTATATTTATTTATTTTTTTTAAATACTAGCATTTATGTGCAATGAAGCAAAATACAAACTTTTCCTTAAGAGTCAAATTTGAACCTTTAACCAGGGCTGTGGAGTCGCATAAAAATCTACCGACTCCGACTCTGTCCACGGGCGGACTTGTTACCGAAAGAGACCCTGAAATTCTGATGTCATCGCGTGACTTCAGAATAAAAGATTCAATAAATAGAGTTCTAATAAAGATAGAGCGTAGGAACTTTTTATTCCAAAGCTAAAAGACTTCTCTAACTAATATATAATTATGTATTCGATAATTTTTACTTTTCCGGCTGTTATATATAACAGAGGAAAAGTGTAGCGCTCGGTCAAAAATGACCCCTCCCAAATTTTTAAATTTTTGGACTCGGGACATTTTGAAATTTCGAGATACGCAAAAGATTCGATTTTTTTTTCTATATGTGTGGATGTTAGACTGTGCGTGGGGGGCACGATTTTGTTCACCCTGTTTGAAGCCTAATAATTTCTGTGGTCAGAATCGGAGTCGGATGGTTTAACACAGGAGTTAGTTATTAAGCGTCAAAGTGGTTGAACTAAATCGTGTCCCCATATACATTCTAACGTTTTAGATGAGAACATCTGAACGGGTTTTACTGTAGTATTATAAAATGGCAAAAAGCTTACTTTGAGGGTAGAGACGAGTTTTATTTTATTTCTTAAAATTTTGAACGGCTTTTAATTTTGAATTTTGTGCTAATAACGAATAAAATATTCATTAAGAGATATGACACATGACCACTTTTAGGTCTTTACCCTGTCGACCTTTAATTAAGAACCAACATTTAATAGTATTAATTAATGCTCCTTTATACGTGAGCTACAGTGCCACATTTCGTTTCTTAAACATTACCCATTCTGAGATATTGTATTTAATATCTCAAAACAGAAAATAAAGAAATTAAACAAATTACACGCCAACACATACGCAAGCGAATTTTTTTCTTTTTTATTGACTTTTTTGAAAGGTTCGGGAGGTCTCCAAACGTGTATATCTGCAAAAAAAACAAAAAACTTGGAGAGTCAAATTTGACACGATTCCAATACTTTTCCGTTTTATATACATAACAAGTTGGTAAGTAAAAGAGTCGGAGTCGGCGGATTTTTTGACGACTCCGGCTAAAACACCAAAACTCCATGACTCCGACTCCACAGCCCTGCCTTTAACATTAAACGTGTGGCATTGTTGCATTTTCTGTTACAGCTATTAAATCGTCTTACATGCTGAGGCCGAAAAATATTCTCATTTTGCCTACCTGGTTGGAAAATGTCTTTTGAACTGTTAATATATTTAACGTAATCATTCATTTTTTAAAAAAATAAGTACGTACTACACTTTAATATCCTTCAGTTTCTCATTCATGATCACTGCTCGTACAGAAAAAAATTCCAAAAACATGCCATTTTACCCGCCCTACCTTATAAACGGTAATTTTTTCGAGAAGAAATGGAAAAAGTACATCGGTTTTCAGAGTAAGAATTGGAGAAAAATTAGCCGCTTTCCGAATTTCGTGTAATGTACTGTATGTCGTTTGTTTACACTTTTACGATGCAAAATTTTTTCATTCTCGGTATCTCCCGTTGATATTCTAGGTCGAATTCTAGAATTTTGTCTCTTTTATCAATTCTATTCACGTGCAATACTGTATTTCGTTGAAAACAATCGAGAAATTACTTCTCACAATATGTTTCGGTGATTTGTCAATTTGAGTAACTGCCAAGGAAGCTTGTACACTGCGCTTCAAAAATTTTTTTTCATAGATTAACAAAAAGCATATTTATATTATTCAAATTAAATTTAGTTATTAGTAAACAGTAATTAAACCTCGCAGCAAAGAAAAAATCATTTTATTTATAACAATTTTGTAAATCCTCATTCAACTGTTGTAAAATGAATTATTCCTCGGGTCTTTCGTGAAATTTTAGACTAAGAATTCCAAAAATAACAACTTAATTCTTGTGTTTTGTTTTACCACGTTTAGAAAAACGCTGCAAACTCTTTTTGTGAGCTTTGGCCAATAATTTGTTAATGCAGGTGTATTCCGAGTTTCTATCTACTTCGTTTGATTTAGAAGTTCCGACCCTCTTTGACTTTCCTACAAAATAGTCCACAATAGGCCTGTTGCTATATTTATTCTTTTTTGAAGTGGATTCCGCTTCAACTGTAGAATTTGCATCGTATCGAAGGAATACAAAGACTAATTTATTCTCAATTTCTTTGCTTCCTGCCATTTCTTCAATTGTACGTTGTACTGCAATTTCATCATCATGCGATTGTTTGTTTACTTCATTCTCCTCCTTTGTCTTTGCTCTTTTTTTATTTGCAGAATCTGTCGACACTTTCTTTCTTTTATTATTCCTTCGGTCTGCCATTTTGTATAGACTAGACTATGGTTAACGACGATTATTAACGAAATTCTGTTGAATGTTGTTAACAACGACAAAGGAAATTGTTGAATAAGAATTGAAATTCTTTGTTGACATTGTCTGAATAGTTTCGTAAATTAATTTTTGCTCATTTTGATTGACTCCTTTACAAAATTAAACATAATTTATCAATTCCTTTCTAAACTAATATAAAATTCATATTTTAATTTAGAAATGTTCGTGTTTACATTTAATTGTTTCGAAAGATTAAGCTTTCATTCATCGATCTCATCACACTCACCAATGGCTCGGTAAAGGATAAAGCCAATTGAACACTGATTGTGGGTTTGTGTCTGACTGCAAGAAAAACTTTTTACAACGACACACTCGATTTTATGTCACCCGAATTGACTTCAGTTTTAGTTTATTTGTTTACAGAACGTGACACGTGGGCGATCTGCAGATGGGGGTGGATTCCTGGAAAATTTTCTATAGGAAGCTGGTGCCTATTTAGATTCTAATTAAGAAAAGTAATCAGAATAAACTTTCCTCGTGTTGATGATAATCAGGATAAGTTAGAATTGCTTCGCGTTCAGCCAATAATATTTTAAATGAAAAGAAATATGACACATAATCACGATAAAAATAACACATTTACCAATTAGATTTCGCGAAAAACTAAACATATATTTCAACTTAAAAACCACTTAAAACATATTTTATGCTCGTCTGTAACCTTGTATTATACAATTTTCCTATTCGAATGCCAGAATACCGCTTATCCGATAAAAAGGAGACGGTTTCAGGAGGAGGTCGAAGTAATTCGACCAAAAGTAGACGTTGACTTCCTCCCGAAAGAGAGAACGACTATTAACTATATAAGAACTTCCGATTTCACCAAAACCGGAAGTCACGTTATGAATCATAAGTGCTTATCTATTGTGAGTCACTGTAAATAAGTTACAAAAGAAAAAAAAACCATTGGTTAAGACGAAACACCAATATATAAATACCTGTCGTTTTGATATTCTGTTTAGTGACGTCACGTACACTGATTTCAATGAAAATTAGGAGGCGATTGCAGGAATAATTACGATTCTGCCAATTATTAAGCTAATTATTCGAAAAAGTCTCAGAAAATTGAGATATTTTACATTAATGAACTAAAATTAATTGAATTATATTAATCGCTATTAGAAAATTAGTATTACAATAAAACACCGTAATTTCATACTCTGCACTTTAAAACATTTTGTGGTTCCAAGACACGTACGTAGTTATTTATTCATTTTTAAGAAAACTGGATTATAACCGCCCATTGAAAAGTATTAAAACATTTAGTGTGACCCTGGTGGAGATAAGATTAAAACTCCTGTGTAGAACAATACTCTCAATCAAAGACAGTTAAATACCCAATTTTATTCAAAACTAGTTTAATGAAATACATTTATTCCCACCATACAAAAACCATTATAATAGAGTCGACCTTATAATCGTACTCTCCATGAAAATAGTCTTCATCTCCTGTGACTGATATATATAAAGGTAAAAACTTATAAATAACGTAGTTTATTAGAGGAAACACTTCTCTAAATGCCCGACTTGCTGCATCGATCCACTCTACATAATTATTATTGAAAATATACGGGAAACATCTCTTCTGTACCATTTTGGATTTAGAATATTTCAGTCTTTCCAATTTCTTTTTGATTGTTGTATAATCAGTTTCAGATGCATCAAGGTAAAGAACATAAGCATTCACTCTCTCTCCATGAAATATTGTGAGCCTGTATTTATCATTGTAGATTGAATAATTGATAATTTTGTCTGTGATTTTCCTTAAGGCAAAATCTTCGCAGATGGTGACACATTTGTTTTGTTCGTCTGGGATGTTCAATTTGTGGTATACATTTTTCATTTTCTTTTACAAATCTGTTAACTCATGAAATAAACATCGGATTCCAAAATGTTTCAACGAATAATTAATAATATTGAAACCTGGAATGTTTGGAAACATTGATATTTGTATTTCTGCTGTTAATGCCAACTTATAATGATCAGGAAAAAGGCGTGTGCCATGATTTCCTGGAATTAAAAATGTGATTGTTATTAACAATTAATTAATAATAACAAACTCGCACAGTACAGATACTTACGATACAATTTTTCAATAATGTCCGAGCGTTTATAACCTGGAATAAAAGGAAGTGTAGTTTCTCCGAATCCAATAAGATCATATGTAGACTCAATCGTATGTTCAGGTTCATCTCCTGAATCTACAACGAACCAATTGTATTGAAAATGATCGTCGAACCCAACGTACGGACGTATATTTTCCGATTCGTCGATTGCGGAGTATATTACACTAAGAGGAATTCTCTGTTTAAATAAATCAGAATATTTACAGCAAATGTACAATTTATTTAAATAATACAATTAATAAAAACTTATTTTACTGCAATAGAATAATTTAAAATGAATACATTTATACAAAGTTACAAGTTAATATCTAGAAAAATTCTGCAGTTCGTTGTCTTCGTTTGATTTAGAAGTTCCGACCCTCTTTGAC
>NW_019385975.1:48070-117581 GCF_000671375.1 Centruroides sculpturatus | reverse complement strand
AAGTTTATATTTTTTGAATTTAGGATTTGTAGAAATGTTTCCTGTCTTTGTAAAAGTGGTTGTTAATAGGACGATGCACCCAGGTCTAGGTTTGAGATCCGTTATAAAGTCATTTTCCCATTTCGCACGTACGATACGTCCCTTTCGGCACTATTTGACATCACTTCCTGGAAGAGAAAGTTAACCTTATGTTGTTCTATACTTAACTTTACAGCTTGTTTATCCTATTGCTTTCCTCACAATTAAATTTTACTTTTAAATATTGTCTGTAGCGTCTTAATATTTCTATACACAGTAAAATCTCGCTAATTTGGACTTCACTAATTCGGAATTTGTGATAATTCACTCTATTAGTATTTTGCATTGTGTATTATTTCTTTTTAATAATGAATTTGTCGATTCTAATCCAGGCTTTAACAAGATGCGTCAAGATATGATCAAGGAACAGTTAGAAAAGGAAACGAAAACAAAACTTAGCTTTTTTTAAAGCCAAAATTAGTAAATGTTAATAATGACAACAATAATACTACTACTTCTTTTGCATTGTAAAAGTTTATTAATCGATTGTATTTGTTCATTTAAAGTGCAAAATAAAATTTGACTTTAAATAAAGTTACTTTTCGGATCATATAATACTCATTTGAATAACAACCTCACTAATTCGGACTCGGCTTTTTCCCAATTACGAGATTCTTTTGCATATATTAAACAGATAAATCTATAAGTATGCCTACATCAATTTTTGCCTTTCTATAATCATAAAGCGCTGAATTTTCGTCAGATTATGATATAACTATTTTTAAAATGAATAGAACAGATATAATTATTTGTGTAACTTGCTATTTATTGACTTCACTAATATTAATTCTTTTCAATTGTTATCGGTATTGTACTGTCTTCTGCATTAACTTATAGTTCGAAAAGAATGAACCAGACAAACATTTATTTTTAAAATTTTCAACTTAACAATTTGTGATACGTTGTAAGAGTTAAATTTCTAATCACTTTGATTTACGTGTATCCAGCCATAATTTCATCATTTATTTATGTTTACAAATTTAAGTGGCCAGCTAACGCACCGAACAACATAGCGACAAAAGCGAAAAAATACAATGCAATTCAATAAAAAGGCATATTACAAAAAATTATGTTAAACATTTAGCAATAAAGGTATATAATACAAATATAAGTAATTATGATTTAATTCTATGTATTAAATCATAACTTAAAGAAAGAGTAGTTTGTACTTATGAAAATTTCTGGGATAAGTCTATAATATTTTCTGTCTTAAGAATTTAAGAAAAATGCTTATTCTAAAATAAATTGCAAGAAAGATCTTGAAGATTTAGAATGTCAAATGTTCAAATAATCCATATAAATTAAAATAATCAGAAAAAGATTTTATAACATTAAATCGTTTGCCCGTTGAGCTAATTCTGAAATTGAGTCGAAATGGTATTTTTTAAACATCAGAATGTTTTAAATACGTAATATTATTTTAAATTGTGACGCCGCGTATATAGATTTTAAAATAAACTGACTTGTGAGTGAGATATTAAGAAAAAAAAAAAAAAGTCCGAGATAAAATTGAGAGAAGAGATTAGAAATTCTAATAGAAAATACAAGCTTAGAGGATCTCAAATTGTAGCTGGTGTTCTTTGGTGTATTTATGCATTAACAACATAAAATATTATTATGAATGTAGCTTTCTAACAATAAATTGGTGCCAGTTAAAAAATCATAGGACAATGAACGTTTGAGTGTTCCTTACACATTTACCATTTAAGATGATCTGTAACTAGCATCCAAGTTTGTATATCCGATTTCACTTCTTCATTTTACGAATTCTTTGTCCATAAAAATAACTTAAAGAAAATAAAATTATTTTATTTTTTACACGAATTCAAATATAACGTTAATCAGACCTCCCAAGTTTT
Organism: Centruroides sculpturatus; assembly: GCF_000671375.1. Lineage (NCBI taxonomy): Eukaryota > Metazoa > Arthropoda > Arachnida > Scorpiones > Buthidae > Centruroides > Centruroides sculpturatus. The sequence continues at coordinate 115,644 of NW_019385975.1, read as the reverse complement.
AACGAGTAAAACTGAGTTCGGGACTTTCGAATAGGGCTTCAGCGTCAAGATTTCTGACAATATAACTATTTCTAGCAATATTTATATATAATATACAGTTACAAAATATGAAATGGAGAAAATATTTGATTGGGATGTAGATTGTAAATTCGTAAATTACGTTTTTAACTGAATTAAAGATTTACACTCTTGCATGTTACAAATATTATTTGACAGAGACAGAGATTCTAAACATCCATCATGAATAATTTTATGAAGACCAATAATACTGAAAATGAATATTATCCTTTATGGTATAATGAACTATGACGTTTTTTGCCAATTTTTATTTATTTTCTGAATCATTATCTCCACAGGTCAATCAGAGAATAAATAGAAATTATTGTAATCAAATTTTGTCATGTTAGTCCTTTTATGGAATGAGATTATTAGATAAAATATCTCGTAAAATATCTACCTATCTTCTACGGATATTAGGCTAATAAAGCTAATTGTTATGAATGTTCTTCGTTTGTTAGACGTCAGATTTAAAGAATTTTCTGTTAAATTATTTTTCTTTTAAAGAAATATTGAAATAAAACACACACATATATAAAAGATGAGTCAAAATTTCCTTGCAACCGTTTCATTCCAAAAGTACTAAAGATGTATTAATTTTGTTAATGTAATTACATAGTAAGTCACGTATTGAGAATCGAATGGAATTTTTTGTTGACCTTAAAAATCACTTTCAAGGTCAAGAAAAGGCCCATCTGATTCTCAATACCTGACTTACTATGTAATTACATAAACAAAATTAATATATCTTTAGTATTCTTGGAATGAAAAGGATGCAAGGGATTTTTGACTCACTCTGTATATAGGCTATGTATTTCATTTCATTATTGCACAACAGCAACATTATTGTAACAATATTCTTAAATAATTATTATACAGTACACATTCGAATAATTACATGAATAAATAAAATAATAAAAATTTTAAAAAATGCATATCATTACACGAAATAAAATTGTAACAAGAATTCTAACTTATAAATTAAGAGTTTTTATCCGGATCTTCACATAATCATAAGTATTCTACAGATTTTTTATTTTATTTTAAATATTCATTAAGACTAGGAAATTTTGGATATTCGCAGAAAAGAATAAGACAAAGGGATAAGGTCTGATCTGAAATTATTCATAAAATATTTGGTAATTAAGTGCTTTCACAAGATCTTTCATGCTTTATCGATGGATCCTGTTGTGACGCCCTATCTTCCCGTATTTTTCATGTCTTAAACAAAAAAAATGGAGATAAATTAATTATTTTTTATTTTAAAAATAAAAATTGAAAGCATACACCAAATAACTCGAACATCCTTGTATGTATAGAAACAACAATATTCCATCTTCATAATATGTAATTTGTTACTTGTTATTGCCATTTTTCTGCTAAATGACAGCTATAGGTCTACTGAGAAGAAGAAATATAATATTAAATGAATTAGACAGGGAAAAACAACAAGTTTAATAATAATAAGAGACGAATAAATAATATAAATGATTTATCTGTCTAGCCATATTGTGAATATGTTCCGCTAATTTTCAATTAGCATAATCATAATATATCAGAAATGTTATTGCACTACTAAATTTTAAATTAGATTTAGGCATTATAAAATTTTTCGTACTAGAGAAAAAAAAATCACTTTTCTTTTATTGTTTTTAATTGCATAATTTTAATGACTTCATAGCAAATGTATAAAATGTGTAAACGAACTAACTACATTTAAAACATTATAATTATGAAAATTAATTAATTTTAACACGAGATGACGGCTTAACTGCCTATCTCTTGTCAAATTACTTAGTATCTTAATCATTAATTAGCCATATTATAGCCCGATAAGAAGCTTGAACGAACTTTGGATTGTAGACATTTTGAATGTTTAAAAGTTGTTCTAATATATAATAAATAATATTGCATGAAAATAAAGAGTATTTTGATATAATCCTGGTGTTTATAATTTGCCCACTTATACTAGTAATAGTAATTTACTTGCATTCTTAAATTATTAACATAAATACTTAGAAAAAAAAAGCCGTAGAATGAGAGGTTATTCGTAAATGAAGTTAACATTTTTCATTTAAAAAGTATTAAAAATGAAATTCAAAAATAAAAAATAGGGTGAAAATCTTTCAAAAATCACGGTAAGCCGAAAAATTGAATTGGTTATAAATATCGAAAACGCTTACAAAAATAAACGATAGTTATTGTAACAATATACTTAAATAATTATTAAAAACTAAGCAATAAAAATTTCAAAAAGTGCGCTAGTCTTTACACAGAATATAATTGGAATGTATCTATTAGTTACGTGTCGCCATCTGTTAGCTAGTAATTAGACTAATCTTAAGTAAAAATTGTTATTTACCATCTATAATTGTGTTCTCTATTTTTTAATACGTTTATTTAATTTATTCCCATGTAAGATCGAAAGCTTTATATTTCAGCAAAGAAGGACTTAGAGAAAGTTTCTATTTTAATATATAGACTAATACTCAAACGACTTTCAATAATTTTAAATGGAATTTAAGATACAAAAACGTTTGAAATTAGTTAAAATCTTGTATATAAATAATGCTTAAATTTAAAAATAAGCTTTCCTGTTATTAACTGTATCACGATAACTTTTGAGCTAAGTTACTTTTTGTTTTAATCGAGTATATTTTATTTCCTCGTCTAAAATTATAATTTATTAAACATTTTCATTAAAGTCCTACTGTAGTATGCGTGACATTGCGTTACCTCGAAGGTTATTTATATCAATTAAACTTAATTAAATTAATATTGATTAGTAATTATACTTTTATAGCTAAGTATTACAAACGTAGCATCAAGGTAGGGTGGCCGAGCGGTCTAAGGCGCTGGTTTAAGGCACCAGTCTCTTCGGAGGCGTGGGTTCGAATCCCACCCCTGCCAATTATTTTTCTTTCCCTTTCTTTTGGTGCCTTATTGTTAAATTAAAATTTCATCGTACCAAAAGTTTAAAGCAGAAAACTTATATTTTTATTACATACGAATCTTTTGCTGTACGTAACTCCATCTGTCGACTCACCGCGAAGTTATAACCATACATTTTTACCAGAAAATTATTTGTTTTCATTATAATCTTTAAAAACATGGTATAAAATAATTATTTACGTTTGTATTATTAATACGATTTCTTGAATTTTTATTCAAATTAAACTTGGCATTTAACACAGAAAAATTAATGTTGTATTTTAATTATCCTGCTGTTTCACTAATTTAAGTTCTTCGGAGCCTACTTCTTTTAGAATTTTTGGATGTTGATCCGGTTATTCCCGAGTTCTCAATTTCTCTTATTTTCAATTCAGTTTGTAAAATTTCGATATTCTTTTAAGTTCTTTCTACCTAAGAACACTAAAACGCCTTTTTTTGTTACATATACATTGTAGATTCGGCCTAATGGAGCAGTCTGGTGGTCTGGTGATGAGAGTCAGAATCCAGCATAGCCGAGAAATCTATCATGAAAATTTTTGAGGCGAACCGAAACTGTGAGAACGCTGATTTTCCAGAGAAGTAGGTGGTGCCTTTACTGAGAATAAGCCATTGGAAGCGATCAAGGCAAAACTTTTCTAATTATACAAAAATTCTTTGTATGAATTGAATAGCTTGACTCAAATTATAAATTATGTAAACAGGAGTTTTACCCGCAAAACGGGTAAAACTCCTGTTTACATGAAAAATTTCCAGTATTCTATTTGAATTGTAATTCGAACTCAAACTCTATTGATATTTGATCATCTAAAGTTTCTACACTAAACGCGTTTTAAAAAATTTTAAATCATATCAGAAGATTCAGAGATTACTATTAGGATAAGTCGAATAACAAGCTTTCATCTGTGCCTAACGATAAAATCGAATCGAATTTTTGTTGTTACCGTATTTCCTCAATTAAATTAAATTAAATTAAAAATAAACCCCATAGATTTATTATTAAAACGTATGTATCCCCGGGGTTTTTGAAGCCGAGAATTTTTAACTTGCAACAGAAGACGACTAGATAAAAATTGAAATTAATCTTAATTACTTGTACATTTTCAAACTACTAAAATCATTTATTGATTGTATTCATGAGTTTCAACTACGTTTGAAATAATTAGTTTTCATAGTTAACTCGATTCAGCGTCTACCAATTTGGTTATTACTGTCATTCGTGTCTGTTTTCATCAAGATCTTGACTATCGTCTTCTGGTTCAAACTCATCGTATCTTTTTGAAAGAGACAGTGAGTTTGAACCAGGGTTTTGCTAATTATCCTTCGGATGATAAGCCGAAAGGATAATTATGAAGTTGATCGCAACTTTTCCAAATTATAAACATTCGACAATATTTAGAATTTCATTTTAAAAATTGTTTCCGTGAACCTTGAAATAGAAAGTGCTATCCGACTCTAGACAATTTGGAGAGGTAGTATTTTAAACTCTTTACCTGTCACTCTAAACCAGGGGACCAAACTTTTCACAGCAGGCCAGATAATTGAGAGAATGACGAGCGCGGGCAGTATAACCATTTTGTTTAGTACAGCACATTGAATACACAATAAATAAAGACAATCAGCATATTTATTTACCAACATAAAAACACAAACACGATTGCTGCAGCAAGCTCGCTATCGCTTCCCTTAGAAACTTCATTGCAGGTACTGTACAATACTTACACAAAAAGCGCTTTGATAACCAAAGTCGAAAAATGTTGCCGAATTTTTTATTTCACTGATTTATCTAAAAATTATATTACTGTCAGATGCAAAAATCAGATTGAACCAATTTTGGCACTTTTACTTGCATTTATTTTAATTTTTTATACATAGTAAGTTTATCTACAACCTATGGTATTTCCGTATAAATTATTATATTTTACTCGTTTGTATTATAAATTATTATAGCTCGTTTGTGGCATAGTACGGCAACGGGCTGGATCCGGCAGTAGCTTGGTGACCAGGGATTCTCAACTGGGGTCCACATGAATCCTAGGGGCCCATGTAACATTACTGGGGGTCCACAGAAAAAAAAATACCGAATTGGGGTTCACGGTGTATTTTAGTGGTCTATAGGGTAATTCTATTTCAGAACAATTGTTTTACTGAAAATTAAATTTATACAGTATATGCAGTATATTGTCAATTTATTTATTACTCATTTCTTGCATAAGGGTTAAAATATAAATTATTTAAAATATTGAATACGTAAACGACATATATATCTCATTGACAAAGGTCAAAGAGAGATTATATCAATAAAACCGGGGTCTGTTAGGAGAATCTTATACCATCAGCGTCATGTCACTTGACAGTGACATTTCTGAACGTTTTGTGTCAGTTTGTTCCAGATCTCAAAGATTAGGGAAAGATGCTATAAACTTTATAGCCTCTCTCCAGTATAAAGGTAATCAATTTATTTTAACCCTAACCTTCACTTCTTTGCAAAACTCCATCTTGACAATGTAAAAGGTATAAAACTGCTAGTTCATAAATATATTTTTCCAATTTGAAACAATGTAACAAAAAAAATAAGGCTTTTTTTTCTGTGCAATGTATGGGAGGTCCACAAAAAAAAGAAAAAAAAATTAAGAGGAAAAGAGGTCCATGGGTGAAAAAAGGTTGAGAACCCCTGCTCTAAACTATTAATACATTAGCAGAACTTCAACATGTTTTCTTTTCAACACGTGATTATTTTTAACACCACCTTTATTATCAGAATTTATTTAAATTCTGTGGTTTAATCAAAGAAATATGGTATATTATAATCCTTTAGTTTGAACTATTACTGTATACAGTATTAATAGTCTATTAGATTGTGTTAATACCACTAGTGTTGAATTATATTTATATAAATAAAATGAAAATTTTTGAGGCGAACCGAAACTGTGAGAACGCTGATTTTCCAGAGAAGTAGGTGGTGCCTTTACTGAGAATAAGCCATTGGAAGCGATCAANTTGATATGTACTACGCAATTTAATGTAAATTTTTTGCCGAATACAGTGTTAAATATACATGCGTACGTATTAGTCTGTAGTCTTTTTCTCTTAGTAATAATTTGGATTTTTGCAGTCAAATGTCGTCAAGTAAACTAGAACCCCCATTAGTTCGAATTATTTATTAATCTGAAAAACTCTACACATTAATTAGTTGAGATTACTAAAAGTTCGTGCAGTGAAGCATATACAATTTAATTAAAATTCTGCTGAAAGTTTAATTAATTTTCAGTCCGCTAGGTGGTATCGAGTCTCATGTTTATGTTTTTGAATGTGAGTTTGCGCCAGAAGGAAATAGAATTAAACGTTTCGTACTTTTGTTAAGTTTATAAGTCGGTTCGTCTTTGGTTTAATAATGTCAGATCTTGGCGACGAACATCGTTTGTTTCTCCAAGGCTTCATGTGGAAAAAAATTTGTAGAGCAGGAGAAGTTATGAAATTATATAAAGATTGTCTGAGAAGGGCACAAAGTACGACTTTTAAATTTACTATATAAATATGTATACAAGTATATTTATCATGTATTTTCTATGTCTTATTTGTAATAATAATAATGTTCATATGCATGTACACATACCAACAAACGCATAAAGTTTTTGTTGACGCTAGCTTACATGCTTACATACAAACGGTAGAGATTACTTTTAGATGATTTTGTGTTTAAGTTATAATTAGGCTCAAAGATCGAAAACGTCCAATGAGCGGAAAAACAATCGGAAAACACGTTGTGGCTTTATAGAAATAGCCACAAGAAATTTTGTGTCCTGACTGCATCATGCTCATTAGATGCTGTAAAGAGTCAAAAAGCCTGGCTTTATGAAGACCTATGATGCATTCTGAAAAAAGCCAAAATGCAATATTTGTGCCAGGACTGTTAAAAAAAATAATTGCAACACATTTCGGCATTGTCAACAATATTGGAACACATTCTGTACATTTCTGAATTCAATACTTACGTCACTGGTGAGTTCTCTATCGAGTCCCTCCGTTGAACAATTTGACGTCCCATTTTGTAGAAAAAAAGGAACATTTGTGTTGAGAGGTGCTTTTTGCGATGGCCGACTTAAATAAGAAGGCGATGGTTGTGGCTGTTTTGCTAATTAACTAAAGTAACTCACTTAAACATTATCTGAATAAACCTTTTTTTTAAATGAACCTATGTCATTTTCTTCTATACTGGGTCTTTCTTCAATAATTTGAATTTCTTGAATATTTATATCATTAGGAGGATGTAAAGAGGGCCAAATATCAGTCCTAATCAAATTTTGGGTGAATTCATGGAGGTTGTTTGTCTCTGAAAAAAGCTTAATTAATATTTCAGTATTGACCAAATCATCCATCATAATCGTGTAATCGCATGTTTTACCATATGCAGACCATTCACTAATCTGTCTGCTATTACGGTGTCCATAGCAATAGTGAATTGATAGTTTCTATAAGCAAAATTTACATTTCATGGAAGTCATTATGTTAGTTTGTTGAATACTCATGCTCTTTCAAGTCATTGAGCTCAATGGTGATGTCATGGGTTTCAACAGACAACTCGACAGTCCATTTAGAAACATCGTTTTCTCACCATTGAGCCAATCATTGAATATAGAAATGTACCCATTGTTGCAGAAACAATGCAAGACATTTTTATCACACACATACAACAACCTGCCATCTTATCCTCGTTAAGGAAGAAGAGCAGATCCTATTCAAAGTCATCTCAGTCAGTCATCAGTGTTGATCTGATGTCACATCAGTAAACACATCTGGGCTTTATTAGTTTGGCACCAAAGAAGTGGGTATGTGATTCCAATCAGTTATTACTACTGACAACCTCATTGACATACATCATATACCTCAAACTCACTATCTCTGGCCAGTCTCGAATATAGTCTGGAAATAAGCAGAAGTTTGTAATTGCATGTTTACAATTGTGAAAGTACTGCATCAATAGAAAGTGCAAATGTTGTTTGAAGGATATCAACTGTAATTCTAAGTGTTGTAACCATTCCTGCAAAAATAATAGAGCTTGGCTGCTGTTCTTGATTATTTTGCATATTTAGTCATAATTTCGAACTATTACAGTATAAACAGGAAATGACCATAATGCATCACGGTATTTTGATAATGCTGGAACATGTCATTTTTTAAACAGTCCTGACACAAATTTTACAAACTGATATTTTTTATAATGACAGAAGGCATTGTGGCTCTTTACAAGCAACCAGGACATGAAATTTCTCATTGTGGCTGTTTCTGTAAAGCCATAATGTATCTGATTATTTTTTTTTTCATTGAACATTCCTGGTCTTTTAGCTTAACATATATGTGTTAAGCAATTTCAATGTTTATTTTACATGCATATGGAATATTTCCTCTTTGGTAATTATGTCTTTTATACATTTTCTGTTATTCCAATCATATTAAACTCGTTAAATATTAAATTCTGTAGAATATATTCATAATTAAATTTTTATTATTAAATATCATAAAACTCTTAAATTTATAGTTAATTAATATTTTAATTTCTTGTATTTTTTTTTAATTTTAAATAGAAAGTTGTGATGCATCAGAATTAAGTCAGTTTGTCAACAAAATCAACTCCCATATAAGACCCATGCATATGGAAATTCGTAAAGGAATAGAAGAAGATACTGGTATAAATTGTTATGCATTAGTAAATATGACAAACAGTTCTCTTTCATGTTTAAGTTCTGATTATTCTATCAGTGAATTAGAATTTTTCAAAAAGATAGTAAGATATTGTTTTTGTTTAATCTATATAAAATTTTAATTTTGTAATAATTCTACATGAATTAATTTCATGAAATTTTCTTTAGGTTGAAATGATTGTTTTATCAGATGATGGGGTTGCTTCATCAGTATCATTGTTAAATTTAACTGACGACATGGTTGATCATAAGATTTCCAAAAAAGAAGCAGAAGATTTAATTGAAAGATTAGTTGCTGATAAATTTCTTTCTAAGGTATTATTTATTTAAACTACTAATTTAGATTTAGAAATAAAACAGCATTTTTTATTTATTTAAAATATTTTTAATAACTTCATTATAAGTTAGCTGAAATTAATTATTTTAACTTACAAAATAAAATAAAAATTGTTGACATAATAATTTTAATTTACATATTTTAAAATTTTAAATTATTCAGAAGCTTGAGTTAAGGTGAAAGTGATTTGCATTTGCATATTTGTACTTTTTCTAATAACATTAATCTGTATCCATACTAACAACATATAGACAATTTAAAATCAATGTACGCAAACTTGCTCTATTTGCATCTGCCATTTTAAATTTATACAGTGACCTCTATAGTTCATTGAAATTTCCAATAAAATTTAGTAATAGCAACAGAATATTGCATGTAAAATAATAAATTAATGAATAAAAATATAAATTATAGTAATCCTACTTTATCTTATGATATGTAAAAAGGTTGTCAAATCCAATTCAAGTCCTAACAGTAGTTAATTGAACTATCATTAAGACTTGAATTTAATTTGACAACCTTTTTAACATCTCATAAGGCATAAAAAATATAATTAAATTGACTTGCATTAAATTTTTGAAATTTTATAAATAAAATGGGTGGTAAACCTATGACACGTGTACTCAAAGTGGCACATAAGGAGAAATCATCTGGCATGTAACATTTCATATGATTTCTGTTTATAACCTCTTTTTTCAATCATCCTTTCAGTTTATCACCTGATCATTCATTTATTTCAATCAGCATTTTTACATTTATTTTAATTAAAGCATATTTGTTTAATTTCTTTAAATATTGTTATTCAAAGTCTAAAACTTTGGCATGCATAAACATCTTCAGAGTTAAGTATTCTTACTAAATGGCATAAGGTTTGCCAAAACTGAAATAGAATAATAAGCATAAACACTAAAAATAAATGTAGTAAGTAACAGACAAAATTACTTAATATTTTTACATAAGAAATGAAGCTGAATTCAGTTAAATGATAAAGATTAATATCATTTATTGGAAAGTTCAAGTTAAATTATCGTAGAAATGTTATTCAATAAATATGTTGTAGAATATTGCTATGTTTCAAAGCATTACAATCTTATATGCAATAATATGCTACTGTGACAAATAATAGAGAATGAGTTATTGGGCTGCAATTTGAAAAAATTATATACTTATAAATTTCTGCTGTCATCCGTCCATCTGTCTTTCCTTAATCTTGAGAACGGAGTTAGACAGATGAAAGATGACACCAGATATGGAAATCTTAGCCTTGATTAACTATATACCAACTTTTGATGCAAACTGGAAGTCATGTTATTTCAATTCAAAAATTTTCTCCTGTTAGATTCTAACAGGAGAAAATTTTTGAATTGAAATAATATGCTGGTCATCTATCTAACAGTTAGATAGATGACCAGCATGACTCTATTGTTAAAGGAAAATTATATTGTACAGGACCAAACACTACTAATTTGAGGTGAAGAGAACATATATTTTAATTTAAATAAATTAAAAATATGATTAAAAATTGCGGCTTTGGTGTTGTGATATTGTCAAAATAAATAATTGCTTGTTAAATTTTGTTTATTTTTAGAATTTTTTCAGTATATATTTTATTTTTGAACTGAATTGCTTACATTTAAATTATGGATAGCTAACAAAAGTTTTTAATTTAAATAATACAACTTTTAAATTATTTCCATTATCAGATTTATGATGAATCTTCATTCAAGAGAATTATTATAAAATCATTATAACAAAATATGTTTGATTTTATTGGAAAATATTATAAAATACATATTGGTGATACATAAGAATATTTTATGCACAGTTTTATTAGTTTTTAAAATAAAAAAAAATTCATGAAACATTTTCATTGTATAGAAAATCAGTTATCCTTATTAATAAAGATATAAGAATATTTTTATTTGAATATTCTTGTCCAATATATATACTGGACTGGGGTAATTAAATTTATATATCTACTAACTAGTTTGACTAGATGTGAAATTATTTTTAAATTCCTTTGAAATACATTTACTGATTATTAATACCTGTTAGAAGCTATAACTTCACCAATGATAAATTTTATAAAAATGCATTATTTTATAATTTCTCTAATATTTTAATATATTTTTCTTAATTAATTAAGAATATTTTCATCAGATTTAATAACTAAATCAAATTATAATGTTTAACATATTAAATAAAAATTTTTTAAAAATGATTTTCTTTATGATGTAGAATGATGGTATTATATCATTAAGTGTGAGAAGTATGATTGAACTGGATCCATATTTTAGAGAAGTTTATGAAGAGAATATTAAAATTTGCTTGATGTGTAAACAAATTGTTTTACAGGTAACAGTAATACATCAACTTTTTAAAGACTATTATTTTTTTTCTGTTGCTTATAGTAATATACATATTTTTCTAAAGGGTCAAATTTGTGCAGACTGTGATGCAAAACTTCATTCACATTGTGCTACAAGGTATTTCAGGAATAAAAATGAATTGAAATGTTTAAATTGTGGTTCTCAGTGGCCTTACAACATATCACAAGGTAAGCAAACAATTATAGTTTTTAATATTTTCAAATATTATGAAATAAAGAACACATCAGATTTAAAATAATTAACTATCTTATGGTGTTAAAAACTATTAAAGTCATTCAAAAGAAAAGTTATAAAATTTTAATGTATAATTAAAAGTATTTTTGATAATATTTACAATAGTGTTGTCAGGCATTTAGAACCAATAATGAAAATCTTAATGTCTTTTGTATTTATCAATACAATTTAATGTTCTTACTCTATTTTTGGTTCTCTCTGACTGCAGATAATGTAAATGTTATCAAAGTACTCATTTTACAGGATTTATGTTGTTTTTGAGTGTATTTCAGTTGTTCTCAACCAGAGTCATAGCACATTAATGTGCTGTAAATCCATTCTAAATGTGTCATGAAATAAAATTGAAGTGACAAATTATAAAATTTGTAAAAAAATTAACAAAATGTGCTTTTATGTGTTATCAACCATATGTCAAAAATTTATACTAGTAAACTATCATACAAAAAGTATTAGAGAAAATTTTGTGATCATCAGTTCAATAATATTTNATTATTCTATCAGTGAATTAGAATTTTTCAAAAAGATAGTAAGATATTGTTTTTGTTTAATCTATATAAAATTTTAATTTTGTAATAATTCTACATGAATTAATTTCATGAAATTTTCTTTAGGTTGAAATGATTGTTTTATCAGATGATGGGGTTGCTTCATCAGTATCATTGTTAAATTTAACTGACGACATGGTTGATCATAAGATTTCCAAAAAAGAAGCAGAAGATTTAATTGAAAGATTAGTTGCTGATAAATTTCTTTCTAAGGTATTATTTATTTAAACTACTAATTTAGATTTAGAAATAAAACAGCATTTTTTATTTATTTAAAATATTTTTAATAACTTCATTATAAGTTAGCTGAAATTAATTATTTTAACTTACAAAATAAAATAAAAATTGTTGACATAATAATTTTAATTTACATATTTTAAAATTTTAAATTATTCAGAAGCTTGAGTTAAGGTGAAAGTGATTTGCATTTGCATATTTGTACTTTTTCTAATAACATTAATCTGTATCCATACTAACAACATATAGACAATTTAAAATCAATGTACGCAAACTTGCTCTATTTGCATCTGCCATTTTAAATTTATACAGTGACCTCTATAGTTCATTGAAATTTCCAATAAAATTTAGTAATAGCAACAGAATATTGCATGTAAAATAATAAATTAATGAATAAAAATATAAATTATAGTAATCCTACTTTATCTTATGATATGTAAAAAGGTTGTCAAATCCAATTCAAGTCCTAACAGTAGTTAATTGAACTATCATTAAGACTTGAATTTAATTTGACAACCTTTTTAACATCTCATAAGGCATAAAAAATATAATTAAATTGACTTGCATTAAATTTTTGAAATTTTATAAATAAAATGGGTGGTAAACCTATGACACGTGTACTCAAAGTGGCACATAAGGAGAAATCATCTGGCATGTAACATTTCATATGATTTCTGTTTATAACCTCTTTTTTCAATCATCCTTTCAGTTTATCACCTGATCATTCATTTATTTCAATCAGCATTTTTACATTTATTTTAATTAAAGCATATTTGTTTAATTTCTTTAAATATTGTTATTCAAAGTCTAAAACTTTGGCATGCATAAACATCTTCAGAGTTAAGTATTCTTACTAAATGGCATAAGGTTTGCCAAAACTGAAATAGAATAATAAGCATAAACACTAAAAATAAATGTAGTAAGTAACAGACAAAATTACTTAATATTTTTACATAAGAAATGAAGCTGAATTCAGTTAAATGATAAAGATTAATATCATTTATTGGAAAGTTCAAGTTAAATTATCGTAGAAATGTTATTCAATAAATATGTTGTAGAATATTGCTATGTTTCAAAGCATTACAATCTTATATGCAATAATATGCTACTGTGACAAATAATAGAGAATGAGTTATTGGGCTGCAATTTGAAAAAATTATATACTTATAAATTTCTGCTGTCATCCGTCCATCTGTCTTTCCTTAATCTTGAGAACGGAGTTAGACAGATGAAAGATGACACCAGATATGGAAATCTTAGCCTTGATTAACTATATACCAACTTTTGATGCAAACTGGAAGTCATGTTATTTCAATTCAAAAATTTTCTCCTGTTAGATTCTAACAGGAGAAAATTTTTGAATTGAAATAATATGCTGGTCATCTATCTAACAGTTAGATAGATGACCAGCATGACTCTATTGTTAAAGGAAAATTATATTGTACAGGACCAAACACTACTAATTTGAGGTGAAGAGAACATATATTTTAATTTAAATAAATTAAAAATATGATTAAAAATTGCGGCTTTGGTGTTGTGATATTGTCAAAATAAATAATTGCTTGTTAAATTTTGTTTATTTTTAGAATTTTTTCAGTATATATTTTATTTTTGAACTGAATTGCTTACATTTAAATTATGGATAGCTAACAAAAGTTTTTAATTTAAATAATACAACTTTTAAATTATTTCCATTATCAGATTTATGATGAATCTTCATTCAAGAGAATTATTATAAAATCATTATAACAAAATATGTTTGATTTTATTGGAAAATATTATAAAATACATATTGGTGATACATAAGAATATTTTATGCACAGTTTTATTAGTTTTTAAAATAAAAAAAAATTCATGAAACATTTTCATTGTATAGAAAATCAGTTATCCTTATTAATAAAGATATAAGAATATTTTTATTTGAATATTCTTGTCCAATATATATACTGGACTGGGGTAATTAAATTTATATATCTACTAACTAGTTTGACTAGATGTGAAATTATTTTTAAATTCCTTTGAAATACATTTACTGATTATTAATACCTGTTAGAAGCTATAACTTCACCAATGATAAATTTTATAAAAATGCATTATTTTATAATTTCTCTAATATTTTAATATATTTTTCTTAATTAATTAAGAATATTTTCATCAGATTTAATAACTAAATCAAATTATAATGTTTAACATATTAAATAAAAATTTTTTAAAAATGATTTTCTTTATGATGTAGAATGATGGTATTATATCATTAAGTGTGAGAAGTATGATTGAACTGGATCCATATTTTAGAGAAGTTTATGAAGAGAATATTAAAATTTGCTTGATGTGTAAACAAATTGTTTTACAGGTAACAGTAATACATCAACTTTTTAAAGACTATTATTTTTTTTCTGTTGCTTATAGTAATATACATATTTTTCTAAAGGGTCAAATTTGTGCAGACTGTGATGCAAAACTTCATTCACATTGTGCTACAAGGTATTTCAGGAATAAAAATGAATTGAAATGTTTAAATTGTGGTTCTCAGTGGCCTTACAACATATCACAAGGTAAGCAAACAATTATAGTTTTTAATATTTTCAAATATTATGAAATAAAGAACACATCAGATTTAAAATAATTAACTATCTTATGGTGTTAAAAACTATTAAAGTCATTCAAAAGAAAAGTTATAAAATTTTAATGTATAATTAAAAGTATTTTTGATAATATTTACAATAGTGTTGTCAGGCATTTAGAACCAATAATGAAAATCTTAATGTCTTTTGTATTTATCAATACAATTTAATGTTCTTACTCTATTTTTGGTTCTCTCTGACTGCAGATAATGTAAATGTTATCAAAGTACTCATTTTACAGGATTTATGTTGTTTTTGAGTGTATTTCAGTTGTTCTCAACCAGAGTCATAGCACATTAATGTGCTGTAAATCCATTCTAAATGTGTCATGAAATAAAATTGAAGTGACAAATTATAAAATTTGTAAAAAAATTAACAAAATGTGCTTTTATGTGTTATCAACCATATGTCAAAAATTTATACTAGTAAACTATCATACAAAAAGTATTAGAGAAAATTTTGTGATCATCAGTTCAATAATATTTAATAATAAAATATGATTTTGGCATTGACTTTGGCATGATTGTTTAAGCATGCTATAAGTCCGAAAAGGTTGGAAACCAATGGTGTATTTAATAATCTTTAATGCCTAAGATGTTAAGTGCTTTAACAAAATTTTATAAAATAGTAATAGCTTCAATAAAATTAATATTTATTAAAATTGAAATTTTTATTTTTATTTCAATGTTTATTATTTAGATCAGTGTTTCTCAATGGGGGCAATATCACCCCATGTGGACATTTTTTCATATTGGGGGCAATTAGTAACAATTTATATTTTGGGAGGATGAAAAACAATTTTCTGGGCGATATAGTAAAACATTATATTAAGAATAATTAGATATTTTATTCGTTATATTGTACAATAATTAAACAGATAACATTAGACTAGTGACTAGTCTATTCAATGTAATATGAATTGTCATTAGCCTCGGCCTTTGGCATCAGAATTTTGAAGCTTGCAGTGGGGATTCACAGTGAATAATGCTTAATTTTAATTTTGTTAATGATATCAAAATATAATACGTATTCTGAGTAAATAAATGTTTATTTGATAATTATATATACTTTGTAAAAAATTAAACTAATAAACCCAACAAAATTGTTTTTGAAGTGAAGGGGATTATACTACATAATGGTTTTATTGAAGAGGCAATGATTTGTTAGAGGTTGAGAAACACTAATTTAAATAAATACAGTATATATATTGTAAAATGTTGATGAAATATTAAATGTATGGTATAAAAATTATAAAGTATTAAAAACTTGTAATATTGATATAATTATGATATATAAAAATAATTGAATCTGTGAATTCAAAAATGGCCAAAGTCTATATTTTATTAATATCCACTTTATGAATGAAATTGGCAAACTAGAAACTGTAAGGCAAACTGCATCATATAAGTCAAATTTCCCTTTAGTGTGCTGTAATGGAGTGTGTTGAAATTTTGAGACAAATCAATAAGGTCTAATGTTCAGGACTTTAGCCCTTATTGAATTGCCTATGTGGCCATTCACTATCATCTGGCAGTAACAGAATCATTTAAACAAATCTATCATAAAAATTAAATCATTCTGTAGTATAATAAAATTTTTCAAGCAACATCTAATTACTGTAACTTTATATCAGAGACCTGAACTTTAATATTAAACTATATTTTAATATAGTTGAACTGTGACATATGCTGATTTAAAAGATTTGACCACCTCTCTATGTTTTCCAAGAAAAGTTCTTTAGTAAGAGGGGAAAACTTTCAGGTTTCTAAGTGTAAAATACTACAGTATAATGAGCACCATAAATATGGGATCAAGTCAGCAAGTTTGTGGATGGAGAAACAAGCTTTGGCATATTGTAGAACATAGTGACACCAAACTTGGCTGCTTCTAGATTGTATATGCTCAAATACTTGTTAAAGTCACTAAAGTTCAGGGTATGAGAAATCTCAAAATATTTATCTGAAAGTGCACAAGAGTATATAAGTATACCATATATTGAATGATGAGACTGCAGTCATGACTAATCAGATGGAAAATAAGAAAAAAATTATGTGATTCCTAGCTTTCCTCACAAACATTGTATGCAAAATTTTGTCTTGTATTCAGAATTTGTTAGAAAATTGTCTGCACATTAAATGAAATAGAAATACACTGGAGATTTAATAAAAACAATTTTAATTTTCAAAATATAATCTGTCTGTTACTGGTTCAATTCAAAACAAGCCAAAGTCCAAACAACCTTTGCTCTCCATTGTTTTGAAAACTATGCCAAAATTGCAGTTGCCACTTCCCATAAATGAACAAACTTAGTATAATCTATCATTTAGTCCAGTTACAGAGGCCATAATTATCTGTGCTCATACCCAAAATATTTATATTTTTAAAATTTAATGTGAATATATTTAAGACAGTTTTCCATGAAAGTTAATAATTTTGCCAAAATTCATTTTTGAACATTAGTAATTTTTTTCTGTTATTTTTTTTTTAAATTTTTAACACTTCAAAAATTATCAAATTTTATGGGATTTATAGAAGAAATACTAGTTCAGTTTCAATAGTAAGCAATTCAGATAATAACTTTATATAAATAAATTTACAAAATGTTTATTTAATATGTAAATAAAAAATACTCAAAGAGAAAATGAGAAAAAATTTAGTTTTTTACTTTTTACTTTAGATTTGATTTTGAGTTGCACATCAAAATATTGTTTACTTCTTAGATGAAAGTTGTATTTGACAAAGATGTGTGATGCTAAGACAATACTAATTATACAGTAAATACTTTTTTAAAAAAGATGACTGCTTGAAAAGTATTTGAATTTCATTTGTCAAATTATTTTTTGGCTATTTCAATTTTATCTAATGTGCAAATAATATGCAGAAAACAAAAGAATATAAACATATTTCATATAAATTATATGAGAATATATTTTTGAAATGTTATTGTGAATTAATTATAACTTTTTTTTTCTAGGAGCATCTACATCAACACAGAAATAATTTTATTTTTGTAACGATGTTTAATTGATAGTGACTGAAAAACATAATATAACAACAATTTCTTAATCTGCATTGTTGTATTATATAATTTTTATTCTGTAAAAATATTATTTGTTACATGCAATAAAATATAAATTTTGTACAGGTTTAAGTAAATGATTAAAAGCATTATTTATAAAATGTGTTTTTAAATTCAAAATACATTTAAATTTTATGATTAAATAATAAATTATTTATTTAATTTGTAATATTAAATTAAATTCTATGTCATGAAAGAATATTAATTAATAGAAACTTAGCCAATTTTCAGTGTATAAAAATTTAGTTTATTTAACTCAGGCCTGGCCAACCCAAATTGTTTTGCGGGCCACTTTGATTACATGTAACATTATGGTGGGCCACAATTTAGGCAAACATATTTTTAAAAAAGTAAAACAAATACAAAATGAATAAGATTTTATTGTTATACCAAGAGTTTGTACTCGCACTTGCACATTATAACAATGACATTGCAAAATTTCATTTATTTAATTGTTATAGTATACACATAACAGGAAGCAAAAGTTTTAAAAGATATATATCAGTAATCTCTCTTAGCGGGCCACACAGTTTAACGTGACGGGACGCATGTTGGCCAGGCCTGATTTAACTGATATAGATATAGCAGTTTTGTGATCATAGTATTTAATTATCTTAAACAAAGCAAAGTTAATAAGATTATGCATTAATTTTTGAACCACAAGGCATTAAATCATGTCTGACAAATAGAAATTTCTGAACAAACCAGGCCAAACAAAACATTCAAAGTTTTTAAAATAATTTCTTTTTAAACAAAAATGGCATGATAACTCAAAATTTTTTTTATACATAGAGGATGAACTTTTTATGTTATGAAATAAAAGTGAAAAAATTATTAAAATAGGCAATATTATTACAGTATAAATTACTGCATTTTAGATATTTTAATAGCTTTTGTATTAATTATAATACAAAAGCTATTAAAATATTTTACTGATTGCAAAATAGCGTTTTTATTCATCTGTTCACTAATTGAAGAGGTTCATAGAAACTAAGCCACCTAGACTGCAATTAGTCAGTAGTGATATGTAGTCACTCTTCATTGCAATTTTTCTTGTTTAACGTGAAAAGAATTGTGAAAAATAATTTCTGTAATTTTACTTTCTAGGCTGTTATGTATACTTAATTAACAAGGGAAAGTATTGGAGTCTTGTCAAGTTTGACCCTCTGAGTGTTTTGCAAATCTCCACCTGACTACAAAAAAGTCAAAAAAACGGTTAAAAAAATCTGTGAGTGCGTGCGCACGTTTATTTTGCTTAATATCTTAGGATGGGGTAAAGATTAAGAAACGGAATTTTCCATGATGGCTAATATATGAGGGGCAATGATGCTATTAAATTTTGGTGATTAAAGGCCGAAAGGGTGAGGAAATAAAGGATTGTAATGTATCTTGTCTCGACAGTGGTAGGACTTAATGAGCATTTTATTTGTTTGCATTACATTTAAACTTTTTTATAAAACCTCATCCCTACCTTCAAGATTAAGTTTTTTGCCATTTTATAGTATTTAAAACTATAAAAGCTTTTTATAACAAAATCTCATAATAGATGGAGCCATACACACTTATTTTTGTTTAATATAAAAAATGAATTTTAAATAAATGCTTACAACAGCCAGGAACTTTACGCAACTCGTTGCTGGATTTTTTAAATATAATTTTAGAACCTGAAATTAATCAATTTCTACGGTGATATTTTTGCAAGGTGAATTATACTATAGAAGTTAGTCAAAAATGAACCGAACTTTTAGATTTTTACGTTAAATTCGATTATCAGAGAAGTATCATTTTCTTGTAAGTCGAGTTCGTGCTTGTGTGCAATCGTGTTTTCCATTTTTGCCAAAAGCAGCACAGGATAGGAGTATATTTGTATAGCAGTTTTGAAGAAAGTTGGTAGATAAGAAATGAAGCATTTAGAATAGCCAGCTGCAGGGACAGATTTAGGGAAACGCGCAGGGTGCAGCTGCACCCCGGAAAGAGCATAAAAGCCAGACTAGTTTATTATTCGAAAAATTTATATATGAGATAGGTGAATTAAAACATGTTACATTGCGTCGTTAACTTAAAACATGTTGCATTGCAGTATAATAAGACATTTCTTTTTAATGAATTTACATACAAAAAATATCTTACAAATACAACAAACAAATCAGTATCACATATATACATAAAAATTTTTACCGATCCCATTGTTTTAAATTTTGTGAATATATTTATAACATATATACAGTAAAACTTCTCTAATTTAAACTTCTGTAACTCGAATATTTCTTTGACTTGAAGAAAACGAAGCATTTGGTAGGTTTTAATGGAACAGTGTAGAGATTTAACGTCTCCAACTAAAATTTCTTAACGCGAATTTTCTCTAGCTCAAAGTTTTTCGTGGTCCCAACACTGATTTATATTATTTACAACTTCCTTGACTCAAATTTTAATATTTATTCTAAATAAAGTTACTCACTCTAATTATCGTATTTCCATGAAATTTTTAATCAGTTGTATCTACTCTCCAATACCAATTTTCAGACAACGTTACACTCCAAAGCGAGAGGTCCTTTCGCTTGGGATTGGTTTTTAGGATTTATTCCATTAGTTACATTGAAAATTTTTCTGATAGGTATTACACGGGCTGTTAAAAAATCTATCAAAGATTCTTTATATAATGCAATAGAGGTAAAAATACATATGTATTCAGAATCGGCATTTTTCACTCTATTGTTCTCTAAATTTGAATCGTCTTAACTCGAAGATTTTTTCTGCCCTTTGGAGCTTGGAGTTAGAGAAGTTTTACAGTAAATATAGAATATGAGTAAGGGTAAACAAAGCAGATTAATCCAGTGGTTTTTGACCGGAAGCCACGGCACTCTAGGGTGCTGCGAAATGGATTGATGAAAGAAGGCGACGCAACACTTGGGTGATCTGCCAAGAGGAGAATACCTCTCAGAAGGACTTTATTTGGGAAAATGTAGCTAAAGTCGGATTGGCATGTATTTACTCCGGACTGCAAAGCGTCACCGCAACATATGCTAGTTATTGCCATAAACGTGCTCCTTTTCTTGTAGCAAGTGCGCATTTGCCTTTAAAGAAATTACGGCTCTGTATTTTAAATCGGCATTTCTGTTATATATCACAATTATATATATAATTAATAGGAAACATAGTAATTGTGATATATAACAGAAATACCGATAAAAAATACAGAGCCATAATTATATATACTGTATATATAATATTAATGATAATTTAACAACACAACACAAATTAACAACACAACAAAATAAAAATATTTATTTTAAAAATAAAGAAATTCCAAAGATGCATTACTTAAATGGGACAGGTGTAATATTTTACAACCAAGCATAAATGAGACTACAAGATGGAGATTAAAACGAGGCAAGTATCGAGCATGAATCCAAGAATCGAACATGTATCGAAACTGGGGGTTGAACCTTGACTCTAATGCTCGTAGAACTGATAAAATTTGGAAAAACCGGGACATAATAATCAATAAATCGGGACGAATATTTGGTACAAAATTTGGACGACATACGATCGAAGCGCTACTAGTGGCAAAAAGTGGCATGTTACCGATTTTAGCTAGGCGAACAAAAGAAGTGGCACGACCATACTGTTATCTGTAGATCAAGGCTACTACCTTAGCCACTCGGCCATCAGGCCGTTGAGGAAAAACCAGCTTTCCCATAACGGCTTGCCGGGCTTAAAATGCATGTTCTCTGCCTAACGAAAAAATTTTATATAACAGATGACGGAATAGGGACACCACGATAGCTAAAATTTTAGTGTTTTAATTTTTATTTGAATTTTCAGTTAAATTATTTGTCATAATTCACATTTGTATTTAGAGCATAGTTCTAAATTATTATTATTTTTACTCTTTCCGCCCTGTGGGCACTAAGAGGGCCTCTTTTTGCAAGCCCATTATGGGTTCGGCCAGGCCCACAATGGGGCTGCCGGGTGGTGAGGAACGGGGCCCGACATATCCGAACGGACCACCTCCGAAAAATTCCTGGGGATTTTTCGACCCGTTCGTATTCGAACCCTGGTCCCCCAGAGCGGTAGGCTGCCACCTTGACCGCTCGGCCATCCGGCAAAGGTATGTACAGTACACATCCACCACACATTTTATTTCACCAAGTAAGTTTTTATTATTTTATTTATAATTTTAGCCCTTATATCTTGGCTAGCGATTCAGAATGCAATTGTGATATTAAAAATACATTTAGAGAAGTCTACGGTTTTTACTGGCTTATCGAACTAACGATACGAATGGACCCTTGACCATCACTGACGCGCAATTAATTAGCTGATTGCTCCTGGAACGACTTCCAGAAGAGAAGTCTGTGCTTCTTACAGAAACACAGCTTCCCTACTATCAAATGTCACGGCACGCCACTGGTATTTAAGCATCTGAGGAATTTACCCAAAAAGTCCGAATTTTCAAACGCAATTTAGGGTAATTTCCCGAAAGAGATTTAGCAATTCTGCCACCAGGTTGCATGAGAGTATCTGAATGCTGCGTGTTTAAAAGTAGTTTGTTGATAATCAAGTGAAACAGGTGAAGGTCGATGTCATGTCTTCTCTCTGCATAAATAATCTTGCAGAATTTTCGTGTGTTTATTAAAATTATGATTATTGTAAGTCATTTCCTGTTATGTTTATTACGCGTAAACTGTATAATAATTATAAATAAGTATATAAAAGATTTTAAATAATAATACTTACGTTAATTAATTTAAAACTATAGCAAGATAGTAAATTAATGATTTGATCAATGAAATTCGGAAATGTGAAATATATTGGTAAGAAATAGTGAAATAATTTGTATTCGTTTTTGTAAATATTTGACAAAGCTTTATATAAAACATTGTAATAAGAAACAAATATAATTTAGACTTATTTTGTTTAGAATGGTACATTTGTGAATTTAAAGCCATGAAACTTGAATGGCAACTAGAAAACTTGTTGAGAAATTTATTAAATATCAGCTTCATTTTTATTTCTTAAAATAAGTAAGAAAAAAATTTTTTGGATTAAAATATGTGAAATTTAATAACTTATTTACAGAATAAATATATATCAAAATTAAATTAATTGGCAAAATTTTACTTTTATTTCTGTCAGACACCATTGGTATCTTGCTTGGATTATAGACCATCCCTGTATAAACATAAAAACCCAAAAAAGTTATAACACTTCTGATTTGTCCAGACACATCCAAAAAGTGATCCATTTTTTTTTTTTAAAGATTTATTATTGATTAGCAGGAGAGTGCCAGTCAATTGATGCAATCTAACTCATGTATTGGGTTGATAATTGGTTCAGAGAGGATTTCCCAAATGGGTGAGTAATTTCAAATTAATCAGTCGTTCGCAAATGTTTGCTGGCTCACACCTCCCCTCGCACAGAGTGCGAGTATTAATCTCAGGGTGCTGGGCGGGTACCCGCAGGCGCCCCAGATCCTAAAGCAAAATTATATAACATCAGGTCATGTGGGCTGCAAGTACTATGTATGGTAACTAAACTTCCAATTACAGGTTGATTGATGTCCAAGGATGTAAATTTACCAGGTATCGGCTACACTACATTACCAAAGATGATCCGAACCCACTCCATCTCAATGTTAGCACTAGCGAATTTCACTTTAATTAACTACTGAGCCAGAAAACGGGCTACTAATACAATGGAGGATATGGGCTGCATATTTACCTATTTGGGAAATCCTCTCTGAACCAATCATCAACCAAATACACGCAAGTTAGATTGCATCAATTGATTGGCGCCCCTGATAACCGGAAAGTACCAATTTATCTTCCAAGACCATCTAATCTGTATATTGTATACATTTATAAACATTAATTTTGTAATGATATACCATGCAGAATTCTCATTATTGAGAAGTACTTTGGCAACATGAAGTTATACTTTGACTTTACTTGACATACAGGAATTGATTCCGCATGAACTGGTTCTCTATCTCAGTCTGGACATAATGGTGTCATGTTACAGAGACATGTAATGGGTGTTGTGCAAATTAAAATTAAAATTTAAAAAGTGTCAGTAGTTTCTGGTACACCCTGTATAACAAAATCAGATATGATGATATTTCAGAACATTTGGAAAACATTACTGTAAGAAAAAAAAAATGTTTTCCAAATGTTCTGAAATGTCATCATATCTGATTTTGTTAAAAGTGCCAGAAACTACTGACATTTTTTAAATATTAATTTTAATTTGCACAACACCCATTACATGTCTCTGTAACATGACACCATTATGTCCAGCCTGAGATAGAGAACCAGTCCCTGCAACTTCACATTGTGATGGTAGCGGTGTTTATCAAGAGAGTCTATCATGGTTACAAAATGTAACTTTCAATATGCATTTGGTTGACATGATATTCCACTCTAGTGCTACAGATGAATAAATGGCATCAAGAAGGATGTGTGGAGAATGATAAACATCATCCAGGACAACCTTGTCCAACCTGTATACTGGAACGTATTGATTATGTATGGGATGTAATTCACACTGTATATTTTAAGCTAGCTTAAATGACTAAGCCAACTTAAGGTATGAAATATGAATGAAACTGACTTAATGTTAAACCAGTTTAACTACCAAGAACCGGCTCAGCCTAAATCACTTTCTCAAAGAAGCTTAAGTCTCTTCAAGCTTTCCTAAAGGTCCGCCACAAGTTCAAAAATAATGGAGGAAGCAGATGTACAAATGTTCAAACAAACGATACTCTTCGCTGATAGCATGTATACACTGCTTCAGTACAAGAAGTTTAAATAATAATAATAACACGTAAAGATGGCGGACGTGGCCTGATTGACATAGTTAACCTTCACTACAAACAAATACAGTCACTGTGAGAGTTTTTCTACAGTAAACAAGAAACATCACAATTATATAAAGCAGTAACTCTAGCAGACTCAAATAGCACACCATTAAACTTACACTCACATCATACAGACATGACATAACACATAAAAAGCATAGACACCATCAAGCAATCGTGGGCTCGAAAGGCACTCCATGGCAGGCATCCTTATGACCTGGCCCAGGATTTTGTTGACAAAACTGTGTCAAACAGCTGGTTAGATCAGGGATGCCTCTTTGGGGAGATGGAAGGATTCATGATTGCCATACAGGATCAGGTCATAAATACTAAAAACTACAGAAAACACATACTCAAAGATACAACACTCACAAATGACACATGCAGAAAATGTCACATCATGCCAGAAACTATACAACACATCACTTCTGGTTGCAAGCTCTTGGCACAGACAGATTACTTACATAGACACAATCAAGTAGCAAATATAATACACCAAGAGCTTGCAAAGAAACACAAATTGGTAGACATCCACGAACCATACTACAAGTATATTCCACAGACAGTATTGGAAAACAACACGCACAAAATGTACTACGACAGAGCCATAATCACAGATAAAACAATTTACCACAACAGACCAGACATCACACTCATTGACAAACACAATAAAATCACATACATTATAGACATAGCCATTCCAAACACTCACAATGTACAAAACACATGCACTGAAAAAATTAGCAAGTACACAGAACTCGCCCAGGAAATAAGGCATCTGTGGAGGATGGATAGGGTGCTTATTGTACCTGTCGTTCTCTCCTGTACAGGTGTGATACCGCACACACTACACAAAAGCCTGGGAACATTACAATTGAGTAGAAATACATACATCACACTACAGAAGGCCACTATATTGAATACATGCCACATTGTTAGAAAATTCCTGAATACAGACACACACACTGACACACTTATTTAATTTTAGTTTTGTTTTGGTTGCCTTGACTTTGGTCCTGCATAGTACACAGCTACCAGTGTAAACTGAGTATAACTCACAAAACCCAACATAATAATAATAATAATAATATAAATTTCTGTTGAGAATCCATTCTTACCACAGTTCTGTCACTAAAGTGATATAAACATTGAGAGAATTGTACTGCCAATGACAATGACATCACTGATAATAAATGTTAATAATTCCTAACTAACGTCTTATGCATTTTAAATAAGTTATTTATATTTTAAATTTCTAAATATAAATTAATTTATGATGATTTATCAAAAATAAGCAAAAGTTTGATTTTATTTAAAATGTAATATTGAGTACACCCACTTGAGGGCTAAGCGAATAATTCACTTTAACTACTTGTTCACATTAGGTAATTAATCTTGTTTTCGGCAATGCGACTTAACTTAATTCTGCTTAAACCTTAATCTCACTTAAAATGTACAGTGTGAATAGGGTATAATCTTGCATAGTTCTCAATGGTCAGCTCAGTGGCAAGGATATCAGCATTCACCAAATCCTGTACAAAGGTCTTCACTGCCATCCTTATAAGATCCAAGTTATCCAGAAGCTTATTGAACAGGACAAGATGAAACATCTTCAGTTTTGCGATGAGATCTTGGAGCTTCTGCAAGTTGAAGAGGACCTTCTAAGCAGGTTACTGATGTCAGACAAAACACACTTCCATTGGTCTGGCCATGTAAATAAACAGAACTGTTATTTCTGTGGTCCAGACAATCCAAGTTTATTAATGGAATATCATTTGCATGGTATGAAAGTGACGGTATGGTGTGCAATTTCCTTTAATATTTTTTTGAAAATGAGGTCCATACTGTCACAGTAACTGCTAGGCATTACACAGCCACATTGCAAACATTTCTGAATTAGGAGGTCACTCCTCCTCCTCATTGTTGCATATGATTCTAGCAAGATAGCTTATATGGCATGTTGTTCTATGGGAGTTCTACAAATGTTTCCAGGTAAGGTTATTTCTCACTTTAATGACATCTGTTGGCCTGATCATTTACCAGTCCTGACAATATAGGATTATTATTTCTGGAGCTACTTGAAACATAGTTTGAGACACACCTAGACAGTACTGATCTGAAGGATCAAATTTGTCAGTGCATTTTGCATATTCAAAAAAAAAGTCATTTTGCAGAAAGTTATAATATCTTTTCTGCACAGACTATAAGAATCTGTTTATCAGAATGGTGGTCATTTTCAAAATGTTATTTTCAAGAAACAACAATGATACAAATTCCTTCCTCATTAAAAAAGAATACAAAGCAATAAATATTTACACTTTCTCCTGAAGTTTTTTTTATTTTTAAAACCCATAATGTTTCTGATGCACTCTGTATTTGGACTGCTAAATATCTCTATAGACAGCATTGATTAGGTTTCTTTAATTATGATCAGCCAGTATAACAAAAGTAAACTACAGTATAACATCTGAATAGTGGACATCATTGGTTGGGACTGAGAAGTTTGTCTGCTATTCAGAGGTAAATGTAGTAGATGTCTTATTTGAAGGATCTAGGAATTGTAAAAATGTTTGTTAAATAGAGGTGTCTGCTATTCAGGAGTGTCTGTTAATGGAGATTTTACTATATTTACTAAATATGTTTTATTAGTCAGAATTAGGTAAATTCTGATTAATAAAATTTAAACTTTAAATTAATTAATATTGCATGATAAAAATTGAAAACTATTGTCTTCATTGGTTTAAAAAAAATCTAAAATAAAATTCTGAGTAAACACTAGGAATCGTATTTTAGATTTTTTTATTTATATTGCACAGTAGAACCTTGCCAATTCAGACTAAGTGAAGTGAAACTTAGTTCAAATTAGTGAAATTTTTGCTTAAATGTGTATTGTATGGTCTGAAAAACTTTGAAAAAACAAACGTTTTCCAAACACTTTCCACATCCTTCTTCAGGTAAAACGGCTGGATTCCTTATTCTAGTTTTTAAAATTGTGTAACAGTGTTTTAGAATAAGGAATCCAGCTGTTTTACCCGAGGAAGGACACGGAAGGTGTAAAGGTGTTCGGAAAATGTTTGTTTTTTCAAAGTTGTTTATTTTTGTGTTTCTTCACACCAGTTAGAGGCTCAAGTAAGTAGGTTTTATTTATTTATTATAAATAAATTAAATATAATTGAGTGTAATTTTGAGTTTTTCTTAAAAATTTTTCAATAAAGTGGGAATCATCTATTTAAAAAACAAACAAGTTTTCTTACTTAAAATTATCCGTGTGTTTAAACTATCCAGTTGAAGAAAAATGCATTTTCAATATTCATCCAAAGTTTTTAGAACATACTATCCTCACTTCCTCAGCCATTTTCTTACAAATATAATCAAACACCAAACACTTGCTGAGCTTACTATTAATTTAATACTCAAACGCTTTCAGCCTATTTCTAATAAGCCATCCTCAGGAATTTATTTGTTTTTAGAACATTCCTCTTCTGTTTCTCTGGTGTATTAAAATTTTAACATAAACAATTAAAAAACTAATTTTTAAAACCACTAAATGTCCATAATCATTGACAAATTAATCTTCACTATCAGTATTTCTTTATTCACTTGAGAAGCACTTATCTGTTGTATTATCAGATATTCATATGAATATTTGATAATTGAGGTTGGTACATGAATAATTTTCTTAGTGTTTTTTTAACAGTTTAATATATTAATGTTTATAAGTGTAAAATAAATGTAATGAATTTTTTCAATAGTGATAAGTTAGATTGTTTTATATTTTTTTAATCTCAAAATGCTTATTTTAATATCAATATAAGCATTGCTCTTTTTTCTAAAAATAATTGCTACTGGTACACATTGTAACTGAACATATAGAACTGTTTTTACTGAGCAATTATCAGTACTATTTATCAGCTACATATACTTTTTGTACTGTCTATACTATGCTATTTCAGACTGTAAAATATCCCAGGATATAAATATAAAAATATTTTCTAAAATGAACAGCACTTGTCCATACATTGTGTAATATTATTAGTCAAGGACATTTATGGCTATTGTATTTTTTACAATATGCATTCTGCATAAGCAATTTTTTTAATGTTTTGATTCATTCCTATTGTTTTATTTTCAAATATTTTTGAGTATTTGAAGTAATTTATCAAATTTTATAATTTGATGTAAGTAAAAATACAAAAATTTTATTTTCAAAAATTTGCACGAAATAAGACACAATAAAAATTGTTTTATTATATGACATTGACTAACTTGACATTGAAGAAAGTATGAGTGATTTATTATTGTAATAACAAGTTTTAATGAAAACAAAATGGCAAAATTAAAAAAAAAAAACTGAACTTTAATAATAATATTTTCATCTTAAAGTATGTATAAAGATTTCCATATTGCAATCGCATTAATTAAAAATAAATAATCTCTTTGGTGAAAGGAAGGAGATTTACACTTGTTTTACAAAACTTTTTATTCTTATGTTTCTTTTAAATTACTCAGGAAGAATATTTTATACTTAGTTCCTCAAAATATGAACAAATTAAAGAAATTTGTGATCTTTACTGGTAGGTGTGTAGAAGGTATTATTTCATATATTGCTAATAATTGTTAAACTTTGTTACAATTCAATAGAAGATATCATATATACAAATATAGTAATGTCTGTATTAGTCCTTGGATCTAATAAACTACCTCACAAATTTTTACAATTTATACATTTCTACAAAGAACGTGATTTATGATTTCAGCCTCGACTACCAAACTTTTTATTTTGTTTGTAAAAAAATGTTTTTGTTTTAACTTGTTCTCTGCTTGAGAGAGCAACATTGGCTTCAATTATTGTGCCATTCTCTGTACCATACACTTACTATCAATGAGTGGAAAGCCCAAAAGGATTACTATATCTAGCATCAATAATCATATTTTGCTTTTATACATTAAACCAATATGAACAGTGAATGAGACACACATTTAGATATTATATGTATGTGTAATGTTTGTGAAAAAGATTCATATCTATATAGGAAGCAGTATGCCTAAAAAAAGTGGCTCTGCATTGTATGTAATATAATAAAATATTTAAATTCTTTAATCATTTTAATTATTAAAGCTTTAAGTTTGGTAAATTAAATGTCATTTTATAGTACTGTAATAAATATATCATCAATAGAAACATAATTTTTTAAATAGTTTTATTCATTAGTAAATTTATGATTATCATTAATATTGCCTAATTTACAAATTTTATTATAAGATTGTTTTTATTAAATTTTTTCCAGGTTTTAATTGTTGTTAAAAACTAAATTAAATATGAGTTTTTTTATACAAATTTTATTATAAGATTGTTATTATTAAATTTTTTCCAGGTTTTAATTGTTGTTAAAAACTAAATTAAATATGAGTTTTTTATACATATTTAATGTCATTGGTGTATTGGATAATATTACATATCATGTGCTTCAAGAGGAAGTTTTTGAATGGTACACAAGTAACCAGTTATATGTTTGGTTGATGTGGCTGCTGATTCCTGTAATTGTAAGTATTAAAAAAAAATTGTTATATTAATTTTTATTTATTTAAATATATTTAAGTTTGTAGATTTTAAGAATCTTTTAAAATTGGATATCAGTATGACAAAGTCATCATTATAGTGGAGATATGATGATCTGAAAATATGTATGTGTGTGATGCAATTTATTATAATAAATTTGATTAATTTCAGCACCAATAGATTTTAACCATAGATTTAACTTGTATATAATTTTGAATTCAAATTAATGATTAATAGAATTAACACTGTAATTTTGTGTGAATAATCATGATGGTGTATAACTTGCATTGATGCATACAAATCTTTATTTCCAAAAAAGATTGAACATTTTAAAAATCCAAGATCATGACAAAGCCTTGCAGAAATAAAGAAACTTTTAACTGGCTATTCTTGAAGAACTATTTTTTTGAGTTGTCACTATTCTTGTGCACTAATGATATTTATTTGAAAACATTTATTCTCTATAATAACTTCTGTTAAATTTTAGACATTTACCTTTTTCAATATATATCAAAACACACAAAAACTATTGTAATATTTGAATTATGGTCCAAAAATTTATATACAATAATTTATTAAATACATCTCTAAAACATTATAAATAGTTTATCAAAGGCAGCCCACAGATTATGAAAGATCTTGATGAAATCATATCTGTTGTTGAAGACATCTTAACTGCATATGATTATGAAAAACTTTATTAATCAATACAAATTTCATTGCATAACTTAACTTAGTGGAAAATATATTTCTATCTTCAGTCTGAAGTCCAAACAACAGAATATAAGATTCAACCAGTATTCTTGATACAGACTATTTGTGTGCCTTCCTAATTGTGAATATTTTGAAAAATTCTAATCTAGATATCTAATTTGGAGTAACATGAGATGAAGATTATATTAATGTGTTATACTAAGTAAAAAACTTAATTTTTGACAAGCAACATCCTTTTATTAATTAATGATAACTTGGATATTACTCTAAAATTGTCTTTTTATTTATTAAATTTTTGAGATGGTTACTTTGATCTATAAGTCATGCTTTTTAAATGGTTTAATTTATACTAAATTATCAGTTAAATAACTTTTTAATTATCATTTTAATAATATATTCATCATTCTACCTATTTTGCTCAGTGACTAAATAACTGCAGCAAGCTATATACCTAATTTTAAGAAAGTAGAATAGCACTACTAGAAAGTAATTTTCCTGAAATTTTTTTAAATTGAAAACAGCTTTATATATGTATTCAGTATTGTGAGAAGTGTTCAAAAGTATGATGTTACTGGTATTACATAGCTGTTACTATATTGTATTTTTTCCAATATTAATATATCAAAAGGAATACAAAATACGGTAATTTCCCGCAATACAATATGTAAACATTTCATAATCAGAAAAAACTNCAAAAACTATTGTAATATTTGAATTATGGTCCAAAAATTTATATACAATAATTTATTAAATACATCTCTAAAACATTATAAATAGTTTATCAAAGGCATCCCACAGATTATGAAAGATCTTGATGAAATCATATCTGTTGTTGAAGACATCTTAACTGCATATGATTATGAAAAACTTTATTAATCAATACAAATTTCATTGCATAACTTAACTTAGTGGAAAATATATTTCTATCTTCAGTCTGAAGTCCAAACAACAGAATATAAGATTCAACCAGTATTCTTGATACAGACTATTTGTGTGCCTTCCTAATTGTGAATATTTTGAAAAATTCTAATCTAGATATCTAATTTGGAGTAACATGAGATGAAGATTATATTAATGTGTTATACTAAGTAAAAAACTTAACTTTTGACAAGCAACATCCTTTTATTAATTAATGATAACTTGGATATTACTCTAAAATTGTCTTTTTATTTATTAAATTTTTGAGATGGTTACTTTGATATATAAGTCATGCTTTTTAAATGGTTTAATTTATACTAAATTATCAGTTAAATAACTTTTTAATTATCATTTTAATAATATATTCATCATTCTACCTATTTTGCTCAGTGACTAAATAACTGCAGCAAGCTATATACCTAATTTTAAGAAAGTAGAATAGCACTACTAGAAAGTAATTTTCCTGAAATTTTTTGAAATTGAAAACAGCTTTATATATGTATTCAGTATTGTGAGAAGTGTTCAAAAGTATGATGTTACTGGTATTACATAGCTGTTACTATATTGTATTTTTTTCAATATTAATATATCAAAAGGAATACAAAATACGGTAATTTCCCGCAATACAATATGTAAACATTTCATAATCAGAAAAAACTTGTAAGATGATACATCCACCAGGCTCAATAAAAACCTGAGTTACTATATAATTAATATATCTTTCAATATACTAAAATCTTCTTTATAATACTTAATATATTTAATACAAAAGTATATTTAATTTTTATTTTATTTAGGTTGTATTCTGTCTGCCATTTTTTACCTATTTTCTGCTTTATATTACTGCTTTACTTTTGGAAGTATATCGTTATTGGAATTTAGCAAGAGGAATTAAATACAATCCTAAATTTTGGGATAAAGCCAATTTTTATTTTTCAAATATATGGCTTGCGTATGGACGATTCTGGCATGGTAAATATAAAATAAATTTTTGAGTTACCTAAATATATCTTTTGTTAATAGAATATATTAATAGAATAATAATATTAAAAATTATATCAAAGTAGCTATATGTATATAGATGTTTGCTTTTAAATATTTTTATCAATGTATACATAAAAATGACATGTACATGTATAGCAAAAATTTAGGTTAATGCAAAGAAACAAAACTCTTGTAACTTCATTTAATTATGGTTGTATATGACTTCATAGTGAATAACATATATCATGATTGAAAAACCCCAATTTGCTTATTAATTCCAGAATTTGCTTAAATATATCATTATTTAAAGCTGAAAACTTTTTTCTATTAACACTCATAAAATATTTGTATGATAGAGCATTAGGCATATCTAGCATTCTAGTATATCCTAATTTATAGAGGAACCACAACTAGGTTGCTAACTACTCATACATCTGAGAATCAAAAGACAACATATATGACAAAAAACAATAGAATTAAGTATTATATTTGGTTTTTTGAAGCCTGTTTGATCTAGTGTGAATTTGCTACATGCATGTAAGGACTCCAGACTAAAATACATTTGGAAAACAGTTCAAATTTGCAGTCTATGTGATAATGACTAAAGAAATTTAATTAGTTTAGAATTCACAAAAGCTTTGTTTATAATTTAAATTTTTGAAGTAATTAAAAGCTGTATTTTAAAATAACTAAAAAAAAGAAAAAAATATAAAATTTTCAAAATGTGTGTTCTGAAAATTTAATGTGTAATGTGTAAATTGTATTTCTGTTCTAATGTTCTTATTCCATTTTTGTTCTAGCTGTCTTGAGAGAATAGTGTAAATATTACTGAAAATACTTGTAATTATATCTTTATAATAAAACTTTTTGTTGTTTATTTTGAGTTTTGACACCATAAGACAAATTAAATGCTTTTATTAATATTTTAGTGTATGTCAATGCTATTTTACTTTTTTTAAAAAATTAGAAAATAATATGTAAATAAATTTTCACTACTAATCAACTCAAAAAAAAAAAAAAATTTAGACTTTACTGTATATTTTGTTAGACCACCATTTTTAAAAACAAAATTATTTATTTCTTTGGCTGTTATTACAAATTACCAATTGAAAGTTTATATTTTCATTCTTCATATAATAGTGTATGAAATTTTAAAATTAATATATGCTAAAATATTTTGCATGGTGTTTATACTTTGTAATTTGTGAAGAAATTGAGTTAATATTTTTAATGAACATATTGGTAAAGAATACTGAAAGATGATAAATTAATCCATAAATGCTTCATGAACAGAATTAGCTTCATATCATTTTAAATGTTCATTGAAACCTGGATATTAATTTTGATTAATAAAACTTTTTCCTCAAATAACTGATGATTGCATCATTTTAAATACTTAATTTGATTTAAAATTTAATGTAATATAAAATTAATATTTATTTATAATGTTATGACATTGTAATTTTATAACGTCATCAATATGATTGAATAATTTAGATTTTGATATTGTAATTATTTTTAGCAAAGAATAATGTAAAAATATATATATATTTTTTTTTTTACATTATTCTTATATATATTTAATACATGAAAATTAATTTTATTTGTCTAGTATTTTGCCTTAGCTGGTTAAATTTTATTTAAAAAAAAAAATAAATACTATCATTTAATAAGCAAAATCAATATTTGAAAAATAATTTTACACAAATTAGATTAAAATATTGATTTAAAATAAAATTTTTTAAAATTAATCTTATTTAAATACTTGCAATATCAGTATTCAGTATTTTACAAATTTTGATCAAATGTATTATAAAACAATTTTATCAAAATAATACAGTGGAACCTTGCATATGAGCACCTCTCATAATGAGTAATTTGCATAATGAGCAAAATAAATTGTAAAAAAATGACTCGTTTAATGAGTGACATTTCACGTAATGAGTGAAGAGAAGAGGGGAAGTCCCGGATTGTTTGCATGCTATATCATTCTGTGTTTAGTATTCCTTCCGCTAGTATCTTAGTGTTGCTTGTGATCATACGCTTTTTCCAAACTTGTGTTCAGACATATTACATATAAACATCAACAACCATAGCCCGTTATATAATAAACACACCAAACAATATGCCAAATTCTTGGACTATGTAAAGGCTATAATTAAATATTAGAAATTAAATAATTTGACTAGAGGTAGGCAGTTTCTGAGGTGTCTAATTTCTGCTTATTTAATATATGAGATGGCAGTATAATTGCCATTTCATATTAAATTTAATGACCGATTCCAAATTAAATTTTTTTTTCTGCAAATCAAATTTGCATTCCAGGTTGGTTCATTCCATGCTAGAAAAAAAGATGATGATTCACACTCCTTAACAATGTATATTGTATAATTTTCTTTGAATAAACATTATACATAAAATATTTGAGTATTTTTTTTCAACGTGAAACACATTATTGTATTTTATATTAATTTATATGGGAAAAATTGTTTTGCATTATAAGTAAGATTCTGGAATGAGTTATTCTCGTTAAGTGAGGTTCTACTGTATCATTTTCCTTTTATGAATTCAATTGTTACTTAGGAAATGAGAAATCATATTCTAAGTAACAATTGAATTCATAAAAGGAAATTGATATTATTTTGATAATTTAAAACAACAAATTGTTTCAGTTTCTACTTTATAAACTTACAAGTCTTTCTAATAAAACTAAATGCTACTTAAGACTTACATTTATTATGTATTTTATTGATTAATGTCTAATTTCTGCTTATTTAATTTTACTGCTGCCTTAGATACTATATAATATCAAATCAATATTCAATATTGATTTGATAGGTAAGTGAAAGATGTAAGTGAAAGTGAAAGATAATGTAAGTGAAAGATGTAACATAGTCAGATTTTGTCAGATTTTATACTTGTTATTTCATGGTTGATTAAATAATTTAGCTTTAAATACAGCAGAATCTGACAGTATTCAAGTATTTAGCAAATATATAATTTTGATTAATAAAGTTTATTGATTTGAAATTCTATATACAATGGGTGATCGGTTAACGAACTTAATCCGTTCCAAGACTTTGTTCATTATCCGAATTGTTCATTAACCGATTATCGATTTCCCATAGGTTTTTATGGGAATTTGATTAATTCATTCGGGAGACTCCAAAAAATAAAAAATATATACTTTTTTACTAAGTTTATTTATATGTAATAGTAAAAATACATATATATGCAGTCTTGCATTTTTATTAGTCATGTTTTTTTCATTTGTGGGGGTTAAAGAAGCTGTCCAATGTTGATTGCTTTTCTCTTTTCTTCAGGATTTTTTGGAAGTAATTAATAATAATGTAATTGTAGAAATCTCCAACCCCATTAACCTTATTCTGGTTTGGATGTCACTTGGATGATCGTTGTTTTGACATTCCTGGAGTTCTTCTGTTGTCAGATCAGTTTCAGATTCCATTATGAGCTCTAAAATGCTTTTTATTTCTCAGATGTGATTTTTATTACTCCATTAGCAGCTTGAGACTTCTTGATATATCTTTCATAGCTAAGATTGTGCCTACTGTAGACCTGTTCAAGCCATACTGCCTAGCAACATCAGACATCTTGTGCTCACTTTCTACCTTGGCTATTATCTCTTACTTGGTTTCTACAGTGAGCACAGTTCTTGACACTACTCTTTTTAGGCTCCATAATATTATCAGTTTCTTTTTTAAATAAAAAGTTCAGAAAAGCACTTACAAAAATTCAGAGAACAGAAATCAACTAGCCCACAAAAAATTATATAAATACAAGGCCTGGATGAAATTCAAAATTTGGTATTAAAACGTTAACAAATATTCTTTCACCTTTCGTAAATAAACCCTGATGCAAAATTTAACAAGTACCTATCCGACAGTCTCGTGAAGACTATAAAAATTATTTATCAGAAAGGTAAACAAAAAAGCTGGAATTACAAGAGTGAGTTTCAAAATTCGGAGGAGTTGAGAGTCGATGTTACATCTCCCGTGCTTTGAATGGTTAAGAATTGTTACCTGAAGAAAAGGGAAAATCAATCAGTATTCGTTATTTTCCGTCACTTCTTTTTATGTTTATTCAGTAAAGTGTTCATTGTCCGATCATAAAAATCTTTCGCAAAAGTGTTCATTATCAGATTTGTTCACTATCCGAACTATTCATTAACCGATCATCCACTGTATATATTTAAATTATAAAATTTTATTTCAGTAGTAAAAAATTTATAAAAATAAATTCAAAACGTCTGTCTTTCAGATATTTCTGAAATTAAATATTTCTTAAATTAGCTAAGTTTTGTAGCTTTAACATAGTTTTTAGGTTCAGTAAATTTAAAAATTATTTCAGTTCAGAATAGTATTCAAATTTTAATTAAAAAGATATATTTACAGGTTATGAAGTTGTAGGTATTGATAATATTCCTTCACAAGGACCTGCATTGATAATATTTTATCATGGAACCATACCTGTTGATTGGTATTTTCTTTTTTCTGCACATCTATGTATAAAAAAAAGATTAATTCAAGCAGTTGGAGATAAATTTCTTTTTAAAATTCCAGGTATTTGTTTTTTAGTACTTTAATAACAATTATTTAATTTATGAGCATTGCAATAGTACTAATAATAAGTGATTATAAAACAAGATACATTATAATTTATAATAGCTGTGAAGTTATCATACTTGTTATATATTAATATGTTTAATTGTTTTGCTTAATTAAATGATATCTTTTTGGAATTTAATTTAATTGTTTGTCAATAAATATACAGTAGAACCTCGATTATCTGGAGTAATTGGGGATGAAGGTAGTCCAGATAAGGAAAAATCCGGATAATCAAAACAAATACTTTAATTTGTCTTTTAATGATAATACAACACGTTTTTTTTCGATGACATATTGGTAATATTAAAAATAAATAGCGTATTTAAATCGTGATCAAATTTTCAAGAAACAAATGTTTTATTGAATTTGGACTACTACTGACCAGCACTAACAGACTACCTATTGTTTAAAAGGCCCTCTGGAACCGCAAGAAGACGGATTTTATAAAATAAAAAGCAGTTGAAACTGCATTTTTATGAATAAAAATTTGACAAACTATTTATCGTTTTATGACGAGTAAAATGTTTTTGTCGCGTTCTCGGCTTTTAAGTAATGCATAAACCTTCGAGGCGCGAGGCATAGGTGGTGGCCCACGTTGCCCATGCCTTTACGCCGCCCTTGGTTATAGAAATGATGTAATTTGAGTATAAATTATTTATAAATACGTATGTCAAGTTATGTTTTTATAACGACGCAAAATATATTTAAGAGTTTACGACCACTGTGCTAGGTGAGACGTTGTTGAAACAAAAAATGTTATACATTCCATCACGTACATAAACAGTGTCGTAATTCGCTAAGTGCAAATCAGCAAATTCGTAAAATTTTTGTTTATTTTGAACAATCCGGATAATCGAGGTTCTACTGTATTTATTTTCAATATAAATCTAGAAATCTATAAAAATTAAAAGAAGTAATTTTAAAGAATGTTTTTAAAGTTTCTAAAATATTGAATTATCTTTACTTAGTTTTTAATAGGGTTTACCATTTACATAGAATAAACAGGGTGTTTAAAAAAGCATTTAACATTTATGTGGTAGCTAATACACACAAAACTGAGTAAATATAGATTAAAAACTCAATCATTTGAGATATTTTGTATATTAGAAGACAATAAGATGATCTTGGCAAAACTTTACCTTAATATTACAGATGTTTCAAATGTACATTTGACATACTACAGTACAGAATTGCAAACTCTCAAAAATTCTAGATCCTTATTGGATTATTTGTCATGTCAAAAATTGACTGTTCCTATGTTTACTAGGGTTTTCTTTACTTAGTATGATGTGTACTTTGTCACATAAATGCTAAATGCTTTTAATTTTTCTCCCCCCAACATCTTGTATAGTAGTTAAAAAGTACATTGTGTACAAAATGTGCCATCACACTGTAAGAAAGCATTACTGAAAGTTCTGTTGTGACAAAATTTAATATCAGTTGTAATATTTTTCCAGAGATTTTCATAATATAAAGAAGAAATTTGTTGAATTTTTTAGTATTTAAATTAAATTTCCAAAAATAAATAAAATAATAAATAAAAATTTAACATATTTAATTTTTTTATCTAGACACTAAATAATAATTTTTAATATTCCTGAATTTTCTGTAGCATTGATAATGTAATGTAGTGCATAATATTACAAATACAAAGAAATTTTGTCATTGACTTTCCAACAACAGCATTGTGATAAGTCATATACAGTTTTCATATAAATTAATAGAAACTTTTTATTTTTTATTAATAATAATTTACATTAATTAATTAAATACTATGTTAGATGATATATAGCATTGTTCATAACAATAATTTTCTTTTAGTTCTGATACTTTTAAGTAATAATTTGCAAAAATAAAAAAAAAGTTTTTAAATTAAACAAAATGATTTTTTAGACAACTTTTTAAGGTAAATGTTTAAAATTTTGTTTTAGTTCAAAAACTACTATTTTTCTAGCTGTATGGTATAAAATGCATTTATTCAGCATATAGTTAAAATATATTAAATATTAAGTAGAATTTTATGTTATATTAAATTCTCCCATGCTTATAGTTATTTGTATAATTAAAATTTATATTTTAGGATGGAAAGCTTTATTAGAAGCTGCTAAAGTATGTCCTGGTTCCATAGAGAGCTGTTCAGAGGTATTAAAAAATGGAAATTTACTTGCTATAGCTCCAGGTGGAGTGAGAGAGGCACAATTTGGTGACGAAACTTACTCTTTACTTTGGGAGAAAAGAAAAGGTTTTGCACAAGTTGCTATAGATGGAAAAGCGGTGTGTTTTATTTTACTTTTAGTATTTAGATCAAGCTTCCCAACCCTTAGGGGTTGAGGAGAAAATTATTAATAAGACATATATTGTACATACATGTATATATAAGATAGTAAATACATTAATTTTCAAAACTTTCTAAATATAAAATATATATCTTTCATATTAAAGTATATCCCTGTTGCATATTTTTACATAAAATTATACAAAACCATCTTTTTTAAAATTAGAATTAATCATATTTTCTTGATAACAAGTATTTAATCATGTTCTGGATAGTGACTAGGGAGTATTTTAACATATGCAAAATATGCATTTTTCTGCATTTTTGTTGCATTAGTTGTTATATAATATCATTTTACTATTTACACAATTTTTACTCAAAACCAATATTTCAGGATCATCAATATAACAAGGTATGATTTTAAATCAGAATGCCATCATGTCATTAACAGTGCTAGAAAAATTTAAAAAATCAATATTATGAGTCTTATGCAGTTATGACAATCAAAATATATTTGTTTTAAAATGATGTTTAATTGCTACCAGAATGTAAAGGAAGCAATAAAAATAGACCAAAAATTCTTAGCTTTTCTGATGAAAAAGAGCTAAGAGCCTAATGGATGAATTCCATGAAAAGAATAAACTTCATTTTCACAAGAAATAATGTTCTGACCGTTTCAATAATGTAATAGATTATAAATTTAGTTATAACTAATTTTTACATTGATTTAAGGCACGGGTTCCCAACCTATGGGTCGCGACGGGCTTTCTGTGGGGTCGCCAACTTATACAGTTAACTAAAAAAAATGTTCACTATAATGCAATTTTTATTTTTAATGGTGTCTTGAAGTTTGAATAATTTGATAAGCAGTCGATCCCCCTATAACACGGGTTCCTATAGNACGCAAAATATATTTAAGAGTTTACGACCACTGTGCTAGGTGAGACGTTGTTGAAACAAAAAATGTTATACATTCCATCACGTACATAAACAGTGTCGTAATTCGCTAAGTGCAAATCAGCAAATTCGTAAAATTTTTGTTTATTTTGAACAATCCGGATAATCGAGGTTCTACTGTATTTATTTTCAATATAAATCTAGAAATCTATAAAAATTAAAAGAAGTAATTTTAAAGAATGTTTTTAAAGTTTCTAAAATATTGAATTATCTTTACTTAGTTTTTAATAGGGTTTACCATTTACATAGAATAAACAGGGTGTTTAAAAAAGCATTTAACATTTATGTGGTAGCTAATACACACAAAACTGAGTAAATATAGATTAAAAACTCAATCATTTGAGATATTTTGTATATTAGAAGACAATAAGATGATCTTGGCAAAACTTTACCTTAATATTACAGATGTTTCAAATGTACATTTGACATACTACAGTACAGAATTGCAAACTCTCAAAAATTCTAGATCCTTATTGGATTATTTGTCATGTCAAAAATTGACTGTTCCTATGTTTACTAGGGTTTTCTTTACTTAGTATGATGTGTACTTTGTCACATAAATGCTAAATGCTTTTAATTTTTCTCCCCCCAACATCTTGTATAGTAGTTAAAAAGTACATTGTGTACAAAATGTGCCATCACACTGTAAGAAAGCATTACTGAAAGTTCTGTTGTGACAAAATTTAATATCAGTTGTAATATTTTTCCAGAGATTTTCATAATATAAAGAAGAAATTTGTTGAATTTTTTAGTATTTAAATTAAATTTCCAAAAATAAATAAAATAATAAATAAAAATTTAACATATTTAATTTTTTTATCTAGACACTAAATAATAATTTTTAATATTCCTGAATTTTCTGTAGCATTGATAATGTAATGTAGTGCATAATATTACAAATACAAAGAAATTTTGTCATTGACTTTCCAACAACAGCATTGTGATAAGTCATATACAGTTTTCATATAAATTAATAGAAACTTTTTATTTTTTATTAATAATAATTTACATTAATTAATTAAATACTATGTTAGATGATATATAGCATTGTTCATAACAATAATTTTCTTTTAGTTCTGATACTTTTAAGTAATAATTTGCAAAAATAAAAAAAAAGTTTTTAAATTAAACAAAATGATTTTTTAGACAACTTTTTAAGGTAAATGTTTAAAATTTTGTTTTAGTTCAAAAACTACTATTTTTCTAGCTGTATGGTATAAAATGCATTTATTCAGCATATAGTTAAAATATATTAAATATTAAGTAGAATTTTATGTTATATTAAATTCTCCCATGCTTATAGTTATTTGTATAATTAAAATTTATATTTTAGGATGGAAAGCTTTATTAGAAGCTGCTAAAGTATGTCCTGGTTCCATAGAGAGCTGTTCAGAGGTATTAAAAAATGGAAATTTACTTGCTATAGCTCCAGGTGGAGTGAGAGAGGCACAATTTGGTGACGAAACTTACTCTTTACTTTGGGAGAAAAGAAAAGGTTTTGCACAAGTTGCTATAGATGGAAAAGCGGTGTGTTTTATTTTACTTTTAGTATTTAGATCAAGCTTCCCAACCCTTAGGGGTTGAGGAGAAAATTATTAATAAGACATATATTGTACATACATGTATATATAAGATAGTAAATACATTAATTTTCAAAACTTTCTAAATATAAAATATATATCTTTCATATTAAAGTATATCCCTGTTGCATATTTTTACATAAAATTATACAAAACCATCTTTTTTAAAATTAGAATTAATCATATTTTCTTGATAACAAGTATTTAATCATGTTCTGGATAGTGACTAGGGAGTATTTTAACATATGCAAAATATGCATTTTTCTGCATTTTTGTTGCATTAGTTGTTATATAATATCATTTTACTATTTACACAATTTTTACTCAAAACCAATATTTCAGGATCATCAATATAACAAGGTATGATTTTAAATCAGAATGCCATCATGTCATTAACAGTGCTAGAAAAATTTAAAAAATCAATATTATGAGTCTTATGCAGTTATGACAATCAAAATATATTTGTTTTAAAATGATGTTTAATTGCTACCAGAATGTAAAGGAAGCAATAAAAATAGACCAAAAATTCTTAGCTTTTCTGATGAAAAAGAGCTAAGAGCCTAATGGATGAATTCCATGAAAAGAATAAACTTCATTTTCACAAGAAATAATGTTCTGACCGTTTCAATAATGTAATAGATTATAAATTTAGTTATAACTAATTTTTACATTGATTTAAGGCACGGGTTCCCAACCTATGGGTCGCGACGGGCTTTCTGTGGGGTCGCCAACTTATACAGTTAACTAAAAAAAATGTTCACTATA
Source organism: Centruroides sculpturatus (assembly GCF_000671375.1). Lineage (NCBI taxonomy): Eukaryota > Metazoa > Arthropoda > Arachnida > Scorpiones > Buthidae > Centruroides > Centruroides sculpturatus. The sequence continues at coordinate 72,253 of NW_019385975.1, read as the reverse complement.
ATGCAATTTTTATTTTTAATGGTGTCTTGAAGTTTGAATAATTTGATAAGCAGTCGATCCCCCTATAACACGGGTTCCTATAGTTCGGATTCCTATATAACGGCCAAAAACTTGCGACGGTGTCCGTACAAACATGGTAAAAAAAATTCCTATAATTCGGTAAAACGTCATCGGGCAGCCAAACTACTTTCCGCCGTCCAGCGCCACGCTACGGAGAGTTTAGGCGGGTAAATTGAGTTTACTATCGTCTGTACAGTATTATATAAAAATTATATATAAATTAGGTACTGTATATATAATTATATATTAACTTAATTCATTGTAACTTTATTATAATTATATATATACTTTCCGCCGTCCAGCGCCACGCTACAGAGAGTTTAGGCGAGTAAGTTGAGGTTACTATCGTCTGTACAGTATGTAAATTAGGTACCGTAAGTCTAATACAGCACTAATTTTATACATTTCTTGTGAAAGAAACATTTCTTATTTAATGGCCATAAAAATTATTTATATTAATGATGTCTCCAAAGTTCAACGAAGTTTTCGCAGAAAAATAATTTATCAGAAAACGCGGCCGCCATTTAGTGCGCTGCTCCGCGACGAAAACAAGCTTAAGCAATGGCGACGTCGAACGGTGCACACTCGGTAAGTAATCCTACATTTTTTTTGTTTATAGCATAGTTTATACCAGGAGTATTCGCAAAAAATATACGTATTTTGAAAATGTTGAGCCGACTTAGTCTAGGAATCGACTAATTTTATGGAAGAAAACCTTTCAAACACCCGTAGTCAGTAAACTTCACACGTGTCGGGCTGTGATTGGCAAGGTCTCCTAAAACATCAATTTCATAAAAAACGGAACGTAACTACCGTGTTATGGGTGGGTCAACTGTATTTTTTAAAAATTAAAATAAGTGTAATCTAGGTACGCTATTCCGTCACAGTTGGTTGAATCATGTGTTGAGAGTTTGAGAGGAATAAATTAAATGTTGAGAATAACATGAGGTTGGCGTTAACAAAAACTCACCCGCGAATTTTAAGGCTGGTTAATAACATACAATTTCAACAATCGCATTAAATTATTAGACATAATTTAAAATAAAATTATACTAAAAAACTAATTTCATTGTTTTTTTAATTACCTAATTAAAAATGTATTTTTCAATAGTATCGGGGTCGCGGGTCACTTGGCTTTTATAAAAAGGGGTCGCCACCTGAAAAAGGTTGGGAACCGTTGATTTAAGGCAATATAGTTACTTTTTGATTGATTTATTAGTGTGGAAACACAAATACAAATTTCCAATGTTTGGAAATTATTTCCTGAATATAAAATAAACATCTATTTTTGTAAATTTTGAAAAATGCTCAAAGTATTTCATGAAAGACATTTGTCATAAAAGAACACAACATTGATTTTTAAAAATTTCTTTTTGACTTATTGTGATATTTCAATTTAAATTATTATTGTACTGTACATATTTGCTAGTGTATAAGCAGACCTAAGATATCAGTTGATGTCAAGATTTAATTCAAAATTGTTATTTAGACTTATATAGCAGATAAAAGTTATCCTCATACATTGGCTAGAATCATCTCAAGAATAGTTTGAAACTCCTAAGCAGCATAATTCAGTAAACTGTATGAGACTAACTATATTATACTGAACAAACATTGCCTTTTTGACAAGACTATGTCTTGTTTATAAAATGCACTGTCTGATGTGTTACTAGCTTAGAGGTATGAAGGAGTACCTGTCTGGAGTTGCTATTTGGCACAGAGTATTAGGTGCCCAAATCATGTGTGCATAAAAAGAAACCAGACTAGTAGGTAGTCAGGGGACCGAGAACCGAGTCAAAATAAAATACAAAATGGTGACACTCTCTACAAACAGGCAGTAGTGCGAGATTTGTGCATCCGTTGCTCGTTGGGAAGTTGGAAATATGAATATTGTGAAATCGAAGTTTGACAAACATGTGCATTGGGAAGTTCAAAAGCGAACATTGCTAAATCAAATTGTGACAAACGAATCTTTGAAAAAACCCATGTACCTGTCCCATGTTATTCCCCACATATTTCTGGTCACCACGTGCTGACCTTGACCAATTGACCGGAGATGTCTCGTTTCATCATCACAACATTTTTTAAACTAGATAGTATGTCATTATAATTTTATATTAAAACTAACTACTGAAATATAATTTGTTTTCTTTTTACATTTATTAATATATATGTTATTTCAACAAAATAATAAAATAATTTTGGACGATACAATAGCCATGATTATTTTTTTCAAAAATGGAAAATTTTCATAGGCATCAGCAAAAATTCAACCCGAAGCAACATACAATGGAGAGAAATTTCAAAATTGGATAGGTTATTTTCACTGAAAATGCATTGTGGACGACCTTGTGGCTGTGGTTGAGGCCGGTGAAGTTTCAAAGATCGCACTCAAAACCAACAATACCAAAGAAGATTGGAGAATGAGAACGAGACCCTTCTTGAGCAGAGTTACCACTTCTTGGTTTTAAAACCCAGATCTGGGTTTTTCGACCTCTTGGTTTCTAGGTCTTTTATCTTTCTAATTTTCATAAAATATGACTTTACATATACAGTAGAGTCTGAATTATCTGACCTAAGTGGGCATACAAAACATCGCATAAGCAAAAATGTTGGATAATAGAGAAGAATTAAGAAAAAGTTCATTAAACATCAAACTACGTTATACTTTTAAAAGTTAAGCATTTAAACATTATATTTTACAACAAATCAACAGAAAAAAAAATCAATACATGGTAATGTTATACAGTTTCTAGTATAAACATTGGTTCTTTATACCATTTGGTGGTTCTATTTTTACATAGTAAATTATACAGAATCTGATAACAGCTGATTGTGTTTGCCAGTAACTCTTTGGCATCTACTTCACTATCATGGACTGATTGCATTCTCAGATGATCTGATTCGTAGTCACTGTCAGGAAGAAAAATGTCATCATGTCGTCAAAGGTTCTGAAGATAAATTCTCATAAGGAACAGGATAATGATATAAGTGATTTTATATTTATTGAAATAAAATGACTTAAATAATAAAAAAATTTAGATTTTATAAACAAAAACGAAAAGCTTGGTACTTTATTTGCTGAATCCGGAATCATGTGGAGTTAAAAACACTTGGATAGACTTAAACACTGCTCAAGCTATAAAATCATAACTTGCAATGATTTGCTATTGCGACACAAACAGCAACATCTTAACTCCAGATACTTAAAAATCCGGATGGCTTATGTGTATTTTGAAATTAATACAGCAATTTCAAAAACACTAGGTTTAATTTAACTATTGAATCATCAAAGAATATGTTGTTTGCTAAACAAGCAATCAGTAGGAAAAATCTTAGCTGTTTGCTGTATGAAACCAAACCTGAACTAATTAGAGATGCAGTACAGAGTTTGCCACCAAAAGTATAAGTGACAAGAAGAACGTAAAGATTGTGCAGTAGCAGTACTGTTAACAGAAAAAGAAGAACAGAGTAGCTGTGAAATAACATTAACTACTGTGTAAATTAGGTAATAAATGGTTTTTTAAATTTGTATTATAGTGTCTGTAATTATAACAGCATGAATGTACTATGATAAAGTATTTATAATTACATTTTAATCATGAATTTTTCTGGGTAAATAATCTGGGTTTTTTCCCATCCAGACCCAAGTTTTTTCATATGTTGTGAATGTCAAAGTGATCCCACTTAGCAGTGAGTCTCCAAGACATAGTCTTGTCACAAATACGTCTTTGCCATTTTACTTGTTTTTAGTGCTAGCATATGTGTTTTATGGTGATTTAGTAACATGTGTGACTGATGCATTTACTTTCTCACGAGCCAATGTGAGAACAGTGCACCTAAAAATAGGTTTATCATATTTGGAGCATGTAACTTTTGTGGATCTTAATACATACCAATGTATAGATGAAACTGAATGCAAGTACAATATATAAAACTGTTAATGTTTTCTCTTAATTCATATAAATAAAGATACCTTTAGTTCTATTACTATAACAAACTTTACTTCCTCTTTCTTTAAAACAATACAGGGAGACTTAGCTCAATCCTCACACACTTTCTTTGTTATCTTTGGCACCAATGGAATACAGCACCCCCTCAAGTTTTCCTTGGTTTTTGCTTACTAAAATTAAATACTATCTCCAACAAAACACAAAAAAACCAATAATACAAACACAAAACCAATGAAGTAAAAATTATTGAAATTTAATAGATAAACGAATGTTTTAATCATATTTCATGATCATCATCAAGTTGTAGAATGGAACATAATATACAAAATTTAAAATAAAAGAATTTGGTAACATTGTGCATGAATAGCTGGCTACATGCACAAAAGAATAGCATCCAAATACAAATAAATAATAAATATAATCTATAAATGAATCAATAACTGGAACTATGAACCTTTAACTTCCAACAGCATTCTTGCACTTCCAGCACTTATAATTAATTAATAATAATAAACGTTTTTGGTGTATTTCATAAGCCTGCATCAGGTTTATAATAGTTTTAAAATATAATCACCAAATAACAAAAACAGGAGATTATCAATATCAAAAAATTTCAAATATTGTTTTCTAAGCATGGAATACAATTTTTCTATCCTTAAAGTTTAACAGAGATGCCTGTTTGTAGCTTTATAGATCTAAAGTTCTTCTTAGTACTTTAGATATGCCAAAACAAATGTTTGATGTACTGTATATGACAGGTCATGTGACAACAAGTAAAACGGCAAAGCTGTATTTGAGACAAGACTATGTCTCGGAGACTCACTACTAAGCGGAATCACTTTGACTCTCAAGCGGATCTCGTTCTCATTCTCCAATCTTCTTTGGTATCACTGCTTTTGAGCGCAATTGTTCAAACTTAGCCAGCCACAACCACAAGGTCGTCCACAATGCATTTTCAGTGAAATTAACCTATCCAGGTATACCCTATCTAATGTCGAAATTTCTTTTTGTTGTGTGATGGTCAGGGTTGAATTTTTGTCGATGCATAACAAAAATTTTCTGTTTTTGAAAAAAATAATCATGGCTATTGTATCGTTTGAAATTATTTTTTTTATTTTGCACAAACAATATACAGTTTAACCCGATTATAACATTATTGGATATAATAACAACCCTAATATAATGTCTGTAGTGGCATGGCTAAAATCTGCCCGTGGCACATCCTACCTTGTCTGTGATGTCCACGTTGACCTTGACCATGTGTTCTGCCGGTAAAAATTAACTGAGAAATGATCCAGGCAAATAATTTACTTAATTTGGATCGGCTATGCGATATTTACAATAGTGTCGAGATATAATATAAATCCAAGATCCGCACGGCTGTCGAATCGAAAGGTTAACTAAATGAAGTAAAAAGATGTCTCTTCTTGTTATAGTTTAGGAGCAAAGTGAGGTCAAAGGGTGAAGGTCACATGGTGGTGCCCTCTGCCCTACATGTCAAATTTTTATCAGTCCCACGATTTTACTATACTAGATAATGTTAAAAAAAACCCACTTGTAACGACATATAAAACCATTTTAATATTTGAAGAAATTTTTGAATGTCATATTTGAAGAACTCCCAAATTTACAAAATTAGATTACAAATTTTATTTAACATAGAAGAAACTGTGTTTGGTCCTAAAGTCAGAGTTCACTTCTTAGAATAACTGTGGGTGGTACTCTCCCCACCTGACTTCGGTGGGGTGAGGTGGCTGTTTTGCCTGTTTGTAGAAGAGGGTTGCCATTTTGGATTTTATTTTGATTCTATTCTTGGTCCCCTGACTATCTACAAGTCTGGATTTTTTTTATGTGCAAATGATTTGGGCACCTAATACTCTGTGCCAAATATCAACTCTTGTCATGTACTCCTTCATACCTCTATTCTGGTAATAAAAAACAGCAGTATGATTTTATAAACAAGACATAGTCTTGTCAACAAGGTGGATCAACACTAAGAGTACATTGGAGTGACCTCTGGATTGTTGGGTATTAGAATTAAGGAGCATGTTAACATTGTAAAAAAGGCTTGTTTATCACCACTGCACTTGCAATATTTGCCTGTGACAACAATATCATTGTATCTTGTGATAGGGTCCATCTTATATATCACATATAAAGCACATCTAAAGTACTTAGTGTGGTGTATCCCACCATGTATATGTATGTTTTAGTCGATAATATCCTATGTTATCTATAATTTCCTCTTCTATTTAAATAACCCGCACTATTGTTCCTCTTTTGACTCTTCCGACCTATTTGCACTTTCTGGCTAGTTTTGGGCTGAAAAGGGGGCAACAACCAAGAAGGCAGCGTAGGAGGACTTTACTTTCATTATTCATTCTGGGAGAAGCAAGCGAGGGGAGAACCACGTGAGGAAGACGAGAGAATGAATCCATGCGATCAGGGAGTGTATGTCGGAAGATTGCCCAAATTGTCGCACAGATAAGGGGTACTTCTTTATAACCTAACCTTTCTATGCTTTTTTTCTCTACCTAGATTATATTAGTTTATATTTTAAGTTAAGTTAGTCATAAGTAGTAATATAATACGGTCACAACAGATTGTGTACTGGTCAGCTTTGGGACCCGCATGTGTAACCAGATATACAAGCTTTGTTCACGAGAGAGGAAAAGAGAAACGATTTAGTATCATGTATGGGTTCGAGATCATGTATTAAAATTAATTTGGAGATAAACTGTAAATAAATGATTTCCTCTATCTTTTGTTGAAATTTGTGTTAATACGTGGTGTATTCTTGCATAATACGGTTTTTCATTAACCTGTTGCACCACATTAGAAGGCCTGAGATCTATAAAGCTATAAAGAGAGTACTGTTGTTAAATTTTAAGAATAGATAAATTGTATTGCATGCTTGGAAAGCTATATTTGAAATTTTTTACTGCTGAACATCATCTGTTTTTATTTGTTATTTATATTTTATTTATATTCAGATGCTACTCTTCTATGTGGCCAGCTATTCATGCATAATGCTACTGAGTTCTTTTTATTTTAAATTTGTTTATTACATTCTGTTTTATGTTCCACTTGATAAGTTGATTATGACATTGAATATGGTCAAAAATGTTTCTTTACCTGTTAAATATTAATATTTTTACTGCATTATTGGTTTTTCATGTGTTATATTTTGTGATCTTATGTATACAGTCATATCTGGAAAATAAATATTGTAATAAATATTGTACTTATGAATCATGAATGTTGATTTTATGCAATAATGTGATCACTAACATTTTTTGCAAGTTTTTTCAATTAGTTTAAACACAATGTCAACTCTATCAACTTCAGATTGATTAAAGAATGTGTAAACAAATGAAAAACATACAACAGCATGCACCAATACAAAATGTACAATGTCTGCAATGTTTAGATTGCATATATATTGTCAGATTTTTGCAAAAATACAAAAATATCTGGAATCTGGTATCACTTCAATCCTTTAGGTGCCTGATTAATGAACTTCAACTGTATACAGTTTAAGAAACTTCTTTCAGCATATTTGAGTCATGTACAATTTAATATCTTGTATTATTGATGATTATGGCATTATTGTTATTTTAAAATATATTACACTTACTTCATTTGATCTAATTTTTTTTATAGCCTATTATTCCTGTTTTTACTCAGAATATCAGAGAAGCTTTTCGTCCTCTTGGAATAGGGAAGAGTGAGTTTTTTCATTTACTTTTAATTTTCCTTTAAAAAATATTAATGTGGATTTAACAAATGATAAAACATGATATTTTATATATAAAACATATTTAGCAAAAATTTTATAATTACTTGTACTACATTTTTTAATTATTTATTGAGAAAATTTTTTAGCTATTATTTAAAGTAAACAGAGTAATATTTTATTAATTTAAAAATTTCTAAATTAATATTTAATCATTTTTTTTGATATTGTATAATCAGTAATAAATTATCATACCTATATTAATGTAATAAATGATATTTGATCAAAATAAAGAAAATATTTGCATTATATTAGAATCACCAAATTGTCTTTATGTAAGTACAGAATTTTTAGCTTCTATATAAAATAAGATTTAGTAGAAAATCATTATTCAAAACTAATGAATTTATCTTAGTATTTAATTCAAAGTTGCATTAAAAAAACTTACCCTACAATGCTATGCTTAATATCATCATTTAAAATTTTGTTAAATATATTGCAATGAATATATAAATAGTTTAAAAGATAATTCCAATAATGTGTTTATTTGATATATATGCAATAGTGATTCATTGTCTTATAGTTACCATTTGTTTCATCATTAGTAACTTTTTCTGCAGAAATTTTAAGCAATAAATATTTTAAAATACAGTTGATTTTATTTAAAATATATAACTATTTGCTTATTGTAGTTAAAATTATATATATTAAATTATATATATTTTTTAAAAAATAGATTAATGTTTTGAATTAGATATCATATATTAGTTGTTTTGTCAATCTAAAATTAATATTGTAATATATTATTTTATAAAAATATTGCAGTTTCTAAAATGCATACTAAAATTTACTCTTTTGGTAGGCTTATTTAGGAAAATTTATGAAAAAACAAGATTTCCTCTAGTTCCAATTTATGGGGGATTTCCAGTTAAATTAAGGTAAATATATGAATAAAATTCTGAAAGAAACCAAAATAAGTAACTCATTTATAGTAGAGAATCACACCTAAATGCAAAATTTCCAGCAAACAAATGCTTAACTTTTGCTGCTTGAAATTTTGCATTTAGGTGTGATTCTCTACACTACATGTACAGTACAGTTTGTTCCAGTTTTTTGGTAAAGTTGTTTATTAACTCATTTATAAAATTTTCTTAGAACTATTATTGGAAATCCCATACCATATGACAAGAATATAACTGCAGAAGAATTAGTATGCAAGGTAAGGTATAAATGAATTTATTAATTAATTAAATAAACTTTGTATTTTATATATCACTTTTTCTTATTCAGACAAAATGTGCAATAAGGGAACTGATACTGCATCACCAGCATCTTCCTGGAAGCATTATTTTAGCCTTATTTGAAAGGATATTTGAAAGTAACAAACAGAAATGCATTTAAAAAAAATGTAAAATTTTAGAATTTTAAAAAATGGTGTGAGCAATAATCTATAAAGGATGGTTTTGATATTTTGTGATATACATAAAATATATATATATATACAGTATATATATTATTTTTAAATTTTATTTTTTAAATGTATAAATACTAAAAGTATATATTGTCTCATTTTTATATTTGAACTTATAAAATATTTTTCTTGTTTTTATAAATACTTTATTTTAATCCAAATTTCATATTTTTGAGTAACAGTTTTATTTATATTTAATGTGTGTATATATAAAATTGTTGAATCATCTAAGTTTAAAGTCTATACTGATGATTGAATTTTTATGCAGTATTCAATATACTACATAAAACTACATTTGACAGCTAATATTTGGTGGTATGCCAGATGCATAGCACCAAATGTTAACTGCATGTTTTAAATATATTTTTTAGATCATGCTGTTGTAATACTCCTCAGTATTATGCTAAGAGTCTGAATTTATTAATAGTTAAAATAGATTCTATTTTAAAACCTACATTTAATTCATATTTGGCTCACATTGCCAACTTAGATGATGCTATTTTGCTGAGTTAAATTGTGTACCATTTAATTAAATATAATTTGTTTTTATGCAGAGATTATCTTTCAAATGATTGTTTTAAAAATTTTAGAGACAGACTAAGAAGCTTCTAAAAATATAGAAACTGCTTTCCTTATTCTCTAATATTTTTTTAAAAAGTTATTTCATTTGTTAAATTTCCTAAATTATTAATTAATAGTTTATGGAATTTAATTTTATGCAAATATGGACTAATTATATTTTTAAAATTGTGTATAAATTGAATTTTAAAGTATCAAAGCTAAAAGTTATCAAAGTTCTTTTTAATATTATGGAAGAAGCAAACTACATAATCAAAGTATTGTAAAGTATATTTTTATATATAATAACTATGAATGTACAACTTTATAATTATAATTTCAAATTAGAGAAATTCATAAATATGTTTTTTTTCTTCTCAAATTTGAAAAATATAATTGGGATCATATTTTAATTGATTAAAATATCTATTTTTTGTTTCTTGTATATCTAATGATTTATCTTCATTATTTAAACTGTAGAATGTTTACAATAATTTTTGTAAAGTATTTGAAATTTTAAAATATTTCAATAACTTTAACTAAATATTTTAAATTTTGAAGTCTTTTATAAGTATATATTCTTAAGGAGTTATGAACTTTAATGAATATATAATTTATTATTATTAGTCTGTTTTATTAGTTAACTTTTTTTAAAAATTTGTTAGTTTATTTTTAATTAAAAATATGAAACAATTCTGTTTAATCACATTTTTTCAAACAAATTCCAAGAGTTTTTAATTGCATTGCATTTTGGTAAATTTCTATAAATGCAGAAATATCTTTTGTAGTATGAAATAAAACTAAAATTTGCATCTGAGTAATTTTACCAAATAAGACACTAAAAATGTTATTCAAGTTTTCATTAGATTTAATTGACTTATCAATAACGAATAACTTATACAGTAGAGCATTGATTATCCGACTCAATTGGGGACTCAGGTTGGTCGGATAACTGAAAAAATCAGATAACCGAAAAAAATACGTTATTAGTATAGTTTATTAGTATATTGCTATTAACCAACTCCGCGTTGAATTTTCATCGATGTTAAGCCTAACAAATTTTTTTTTTTAATAATAATTGTTGTTATTGTATTGTTAAAAATTATTTTTAAATTATTTTATTTTTCACAAAATAAACAACAATTCATAATTTTAGANGTATTTACGCAGAATTTATTATTTGAACTTATAAAATATTTTTCTTGTTTTTATAAATACTTTATTTTAATCCAAATTTCATATTTTTGAGTAACAGTTTTATTTATATTTAATGTGTGTATATATAAAATTGTTGAATCATCTAAGTTTAAAGTCTATACTGATGATTGAATTTTTATGCAGTATTCAATATACTACATAAAACTACATTTGACAGCTAATATTTGGTGGTATGCCAGATGCATAGCACCAAATGTTAACTGCATGTTTTAAATATATTTTTTAGATCATGCTGTTGTAATACTCCTCAGTATTATGCTAAGAGTCTGAATTTATTAATAGTTAAAATAGATTCTATTTTAAAACCTACATTTAATTCATATTTGGCTCACATTGCCAACTTAGATGATGCTATTTTGCTGAGTTAAATTGTGTACCATTTAATTAAATATAATTTGTTTTTATGCAGAGATTATCTTTCAAATGATTGTTTTAAAAATTTTAGAGACAGACTAAGAAGCTTCTAAAAATATAGAAACTGCTTTCCTTATTCTCTAATATTTTTTTAAAAAGTTATTTCATTTGTTAAATTTCCTAAATTATTAATTAATAGTTTATGGAATTTAATTTTATGCAAATATGGACTAATTATATTTTTAAAATTGTGTATAAATTGAATTTTAAAGTATCAAAGCTAAAAGTTATCAAAGTTCTTTTTAATATTATGGAAGAAGCAAACTACATAATCAAAGTATTGTAAAGTATATTTTTATATATAATAACTATGAATGTACAACTTTATAATTATAATTTCAAATTAGAGAAATTCATAAATATGTTTTTTTTCTTCTCAAATTTGAAAAATATAATTGGGATCATATTTTAATTGATTAAAATATCTATTTTTTGTTTCTTGTATATCTAATGATTTATCTTCATTATTTAAACTGTAGAATGTTTACAATAATTTTTGTAAAGTATTTGAAATTTTAAAATATTTCAATAACTTTAACTAAATATTTTAAATTTTGAAGTCTTTTATAAGTATATATTCTTAAGGAGTTATGAACTTTAATGAATATATAATTTATTATTATTAGTCTGTTTTATTAGTTAACTTTTTTTAAAAATTTGTTAGTTTATTTTTAATTAAAAATATGAAACAATTCTGTTTAATCACATTTTTTCAAACAAATTCCAAGAGTTTTTAATTGCATTGCATTTTGGTAAATTTCTATAAATGCAGAAATATCTTTTGTAGTATGAAATAAAACTAAAATTTGCATCTGAGTAATTTTACCAAATAAGACACTAAAAATGTTATTCAAGTTTTCATTAGATTTAATTGACTTATCAATAACGAATAACTTATACAGTAGAGCATTGATTATCCGACTCAATTGGGGACTCAGGTTGGTCGGATAACTGAAAAAATCAGATAACCGAAAAAAATACGTTATTAGTATAGTTTATTAGTATATTGCTATTAACCAACTCCGCGTTGAATTTTCATCGATGTTAAGCCTAACAAATTTTTTTTTTTAATAATAATTGTTGTTATTGTATTGTTAAAAATTATTTTTAAATTATTTTATTTTTCACAAAATAAACAACAATTCATAATTTTAGAAAATTAAGTCTAGTTTAAATACTGGCCTCCCTTCAATGGTTGAGCTGTGTTGCCAGCTAAAACATGCAAAAATTTAACAAAAATAATATTAAAGTAGCCAAGACATAGCCAAATATTGTAGTGCCACATCACCAGCGGACATTTGAAATTTGCTGACTAGAATGGTCGGTTAATCGATGTGACGGTTAATCGGGGGTCGGATAATCGATGCTCTACTGTATGTTGTTTGTTGTTGATAAATGGGTATATAAATGAACTGAATATTTTTATCAGTTCATTTATATACCCACTTACATCTTATTTTTAACTCAGATTTTACAAGTACTTGTTATATTGTTTTTTTCTCTTTCTTCCTTAGTTAAGAGATGAATTATTCAAAACAATGAGCACTGACTTATATTTATAATAACAAAATATTCTAAGCATGCATGCAAGAAATTTAAATCCTGTATAGTCTGACTTGTAGGTTCTGGTCTCCATTTTCTTTTTTTCACAGAATAACAAATATCACCATTCACCTTCAACAAAGAGTTGTAACAGATACTTCACTTTCCCAATCATCCTTCTTTTCTTTAGATAATTATCTTTAATTAAATTATAATGTAAATATGCAAGCAGAAGACAAGTAAAATTGTCTTAACTAACTATTGTTTCTTTATGACAGTTTCTTTTAGCTTTTATATTAGTGATTAATCTAATCAGCACATTTTATTTTATTTATTTACCTATCAACCAATGATTCCAGTGTTTTGTATGATTCTACCATACAAAATACTAGAATCATTGGGTTATCACTATAAATGCAAGATTGTAATGGGATATGATCAAATTTCATAAATCAAAGGTACCAATGATCTCCTGTCACAATGTTTTATTCTTTTGTAAAAATTAATTATATTTATTACATGGTAATTACAAAAAAAGGTATCCTGGAATGTAAGACATTCAGGCATAAATTAAACAGCAACATATACTGTATCATTTACAATAACAAAGAGAATTTTATTTCCTTACTTCTTACTTCTCTTTGTTGCACCTTAAACAATTTCAATTATATGTAAAATGAGTGTATCAAAGCACTTTCTAAAACAAGTTAGAGCATGCTTCATTATCTTATATTTTTTATTCACTATTTGTATGTGCTTTTTTCACTGTGTCACAATAGGAATAAAGAAGGCCATCATATTTCCATAAAAATTACAAACGTTTTCTCATTTTAACAGGCCATATCCACAACAAACTTGTTGGCCATGTCTGTGATAGATCATAGTGTGAAGCTAAACATTTTGAAGCTTTCTTTTGAATTTACTAATTCTTTCAGTTGAAGAATGTCCATTGAAAAAAATAAGACTAATAGCTTTAGCAGCTTGATTAAGTTTATTGTCTTCTATGTTTTTTAGTGTAAAATTTGAAATTTTCATTTACTTTATAATTCTCTGAATTGATTTGGTTTACCTCCAATATCATTTCCACCAAATCCACTTTGACAGTCTATATTTTACCAGTAATTTTCGAACATCTTCAGTAGTTATAATTAAAAATCCCTCTTTTAGTTACTTAGCAAGTTCTATTTTTACATTGATTTCATTTTCTGCTGGTTCTATCACATGTAACATTGACAGTTGAATTTTTTCAACAATAAAGCTATGTTTGCAAAGTCCTCTGCTTTGGAGAAGAGCACCGGTTACAGGCAGTGAAGATGTTTAATTTATCTACTCCGGTGTTAATATTTCTTTCTAATAAAGCTATAATTCTAGTACACTCCACAATTGAAAAAAATGCTTCTCTCTCCATTACTTTAATAGATTCAGAATATTTTGTATACATTGTAATGATTTTCTGATATAATACGAAGATTTACAAAAAAAGAATAAAAATGTTACATCCATAGTAAGAAATGTGCCACACAAACTCAAAAATATTGTTATATGAGGTTTGTCCCAAATTTGTGTTAGAGCACCATATTCAGAAACTGCTTGTATTGCAATATGTTGAAAAATAATAGTAACAAGCAAAAATATTTTTAGATAAAATATATGACCAAAATTTTTTGAAAGCTGAGAAAGTGCTTGTAGGCAAAATCATGTGAGACCAAAATATTATATACTAGTTAAACAAGATATTCGTATTTTCTAAAAACTTTAAAATATTTACATATGCTTTATTGTAACTAACAGTACATTTTAAGTTAGATCCATGTAGAGTAAATACCAGTAATAATAACAATAGTTTATTTATGATTATTTTAGAACAGTGATTTGGAAACTTTGAAGCCACAGAATGCCATTCATTTATTTTTTATTACACAGAGCATTAGCATCAATATATTTAAAAATTGATAATCAATTCCACATTTACTATTCTCAGGAAATAATGAAGCAATAAACTAATAAACTTTAATATAGTGAATAAAATAGAAACATGAAATTGTCTATGAATGTGGTAATATGTTGTATATATTGGAATAAATTTACAACAAAAACTTTAAAATCTTTTTTTGGTTGGATACTTGCAGGTTCTGCAGAACACTGGTTAAGAACTACTGTTTTAGAGTATTGTTATTATCTAAAAGCAGTAATTTCAAAATGTGAAATGAAGATTAAAACTAAGAGAGACACTTTTTTTTTATCTAAACAAATCATGAGACCAAAATATTATATAGTAGTTAAATAAGATATACAAATACAAATATCCATGTCTGAAATGAGATTTGAGGCATTTACTGACTAAGAGAAAACAACTTTTAAATAAATTTTCCTGTTTGACAAATTACTAAATCTAATTGAATCTTAGATTTTTGCAAAATTGAATTTTTTAAATACTCTTTTAAAATGTATAATTCATAAACTGGAGTGTTGTTTGACATGTTCTTTGTATTTTTTATAGGTTGAAGAGTTATTTGTATTTTGTTCTAAACTTTCAATTAAAAATGAATATATAGTACAATCTCAGTAATCTGTAAGTGTGCTAGTTTGACACATTTGACACTAGTCAACTCTTGGGTATTATCATCGCTGTTGCCAATTCCCACTAGTTCAAACTGGAGGTTTGGTTCCACTAAATTTGAACATATTCCCACTAAATGTTGTGTTATATCCCAAGCTTGAAAATTCAAGCTTGGCTACAATATTAAAGATTCTAGGAACATCTCAGCTACTCAAAAAAGCTACAGTATTTCCTAACACACTATCCTAAATATTGATATAAAAATCAGTCTGTGAAAGTTTCCACCAAAGATACTGTACCACCCATTAAATTTAGTGGGACTCTACCAACTTGACAGTTCTGATTACTGTCAACAGCAGTGCACTTGGATGACAACATTACAATTGACAATGACTCTGAGAACTCTAAAATACTATAACATATGATCTATGAATATTTTGGTTAATGTAATGCAAAAAATAACATATATTCTTTCCTAATGGTTAAACTATTGAATTTACCTTATTTCCAATAAACTGATTCCATACATATGATTACTTAGATTGTACTATACTGTTCATTTGGATTAACTATCTTCATTTAAATGTTCTAGAAATGGAAAATTGAGCAAAATTTTTAGAGGGATTTTTAGAATAATTTATAACCGAAAGATACTATGGATACCATAGAAATTGGATATATATTGAATATGGATACCATTCTATACTATGGTATAGAAAGATACTATGGTATCCATAGTATCTTTCTATGGATACCTATGGATACTATGGTATCCATAGTATCTTTCGGTTATAAATATCTGGTAACAGAATTCAAGATTAGTTAAAAGAACATGTTTCATGATTACAGATGAATGAAATTATAATCATAAAATTAAAATTCCTCATTATTAAAAAAATTTATATATTTCATTAGATACATTGCTTTTAAATTTTGAAATTAATTATAATTTCACTTTATATATAAGAAGAAATTTAGTCTGAAATTTAGAGTGTTAAAATGTCCTGTATATACATACATGAATGTTCTTATTTTTTTAACATTGTGCAATATTTGTTATATTCAAAAATGTGAAATGTAATGGTATTGAGTAAAATCCAAACAAACCCAATTCCATTATGAAGAATATCTTTCCCTCTCATTTTAAATGGTTAAAGTAAACCTATATTTTATTGTTTTATACTTTTGTTTTTTAAATATGTTATTCCAAACTTTTGCATAACCTTACAATAGATAGACATAGTCAGTTATATAGTTTTTTATTTTAAAATATTCATTTATTCTAAGCATGCATGCAAGAAATTTAAATCCTGTATAGTCTGACTTGTAGGTTCTGGTCTCCATTTTCTTTTTTTCACAGAATAACAAATATCACCATTCACCTTCAACAAAGAGTTGTAACAGATACTTCACTTTCCCAATCATCCTTCTTTTCTTTAGATAATTATCTTTAATTAAATTATAATGTAAATATGCAAGCAGAAGACAAGTAAAATTGTCTTAACTAACTATTGTTTCTTTATGACAGTTTCTTTTAGCTTTTATATTAGTGATTAATCTAATCAGCACATTTTATTTTATTTATTTACCTATCAACCAATGATTCCAGTGTTTTGTATGATTCTACCATACAAAATACTAGAATCATTGGTTTATCACTATAAATGCAAGATTGTAATGGGATATGATCAAATTTCATAAATCAAAGGTACCAATGATCTCCTGTCACAATGTTTTATTCTTTTGTAAAAATTAATTATATTTATTACATGGTAATTACAAAAAAAGGTATCCTGGAATGTAAGACATTCAGGCATAAATTAAACAGCAACATATACTGTATCATTTACAATAACAAAGAGAATTTTATTTCCTTACTTCTTACTTCTCTTTGTTGCACCTTAAACAATTTCAATTATATGTAAAATGAGTGTATCAAAGCACTTTCTAAAACAAGTTAGAGCATGCTTCATTATCTTATATTTTTTATTCACTATTTGTATGTGCTTTTTTCACTGTGTCACAATAGGAATAAAGAAGGCCATCATATTTCCATAAAAATTACAAACGTTTTCTCATTTTAACAGGCCATATCCACAACAAACTTGTTGGCCATGTCTGTGATAGATCATAGTGTGAAGCTAAACATTTTGAAGCTTTCTTTTGAATTTACTAATTCTTTCAGTTGAAGAATGTCCATTGAAAAAAATAAGACTAATAGCTTTAGCAGCTTGATTAAGTTTATTGTCTTCTATGTTTTTTAGTGTAAAATTTGAAATTTTCATTTACTTTATAATTCTCTGAATTGATTTGGTTTACCTCCAATATCATTTCCACCAAATCCACTTTGACAGTCCATATTTTACCAGTAATTTTCGAACATCTTCAGTAGTTATAATTAAAAATCCCTCTTTTAGTGACTTAGCAAGTTCTATTTTTACATTGATTTCATTTTCTGCTGGTTCTATCACATGTAACATTGACAGTTGAATTTTTTTAACAATAAAGCTATGTTTGCAAAGTCCTCTGCTTTGGAGAAGAGCACCGGTTACAGGCAGTGAAGATGTTTAATTTATCTACTCCGGTGTTAATATTTCTTTCTAATAAAGCTATAATTCTAGTACACTCCACAATTGAAAAAAATGCTTCTCTCTCCATTACTTTAATAGATTCAGAATATTTTGTATACATTGTAATGATTTTCTGATATAATACGAAGATTTACAAAAAAAGAATAAAAATGTTACATCCATAGTAAGAAATGTGCCACACAAACTCAAAAATATTGTTATATGAGGTTTGTCCCAAATTTGTGTTAGAGCACCATATTCAGAAACTGCTTGTATTGCAATATGTTGAAAAATAATAGTAACAAGCAAAAATATTTTTAGATAAAATATATGACCAAAATTTTTTGAAAGCTGAGAAAGTGCTTGTAGGCAAAATCATGTGAGACCAAAATATTATATACTAGTTAAACAAGATATTCGTATTTTCTAAAAACTTTAAAATATTTACATATGCTTTATTGTAACTAACAGTACATTTTAAGTTAGATCCATGTAGAGTAAATACCAGTAATAATAACAATAGTTTATTTATGATTATNCCGAGTATAACCCACTAAACCCAACGTAATAATAATAAGCGCAGAGCCCAAACGGTTAGGAGTTGAAAGAAATTGTTCGAAAAATTCTCCCCCCACGGGGAAGTGTTATAAATTTATAATAGATATATTTTGAGCCACAACAACGCGTGGCGGGGTCTGCTAGTCTAATTATATAGACATGAATATATTACAAGATATTTCTGAATATAAAAAGTTATATAGTATGTGTACGTTTCTGTAAATATATCAAAAACATAAGTTTAATAGAAGTTAATGATTTATTTATTTACTTATTCAGTATACCATGTATTCTTTAAAAGTTAAATTAGCATTTTGGTGGTATGGATACTTTTTTGTTAATATTTTATTTGATTGATAGGCGTTATATGTCAAATTTAACGAGCACTTATTTATTGTGACATCGCCACAATGCCGGGTTGCAATTTTTAATAATATTTGAGTCGATTCCGTTTAATTGGAACACGTTGGGACTAATCCATTTTCGCCCAATTAAACAAACTAATAATAAATTCTAAAATAAAATAATGTAATACGTAGGTAAATAAATAAGTAGGTATAAAATAATAATTAAGTGCCTATTTTAATGCTTTATTAAACCAAAATACGGAAAATATTTGTAATATAAATCTGCCAGACTCACGACAATAGATAACTGATTCTCATCACGCTAGTGTTGCCAAATACAGTATTAGTTGTGACGTACACAAGGGTTAACTGTTCGATTCGTTCCTGATCGAACGATTTTTCCATTCTCCCTTTTTAGTTATAACATGTTCTAGCTAAAAAGGGAAAAAGAAAAGGGTTCGTCCAAAAATCATCTTACGGCCTTCCTTTGAGCACAGTTTCCTTTAATTGGAGATGGGCTACTTAGGCGGGAGCGTCCGTAGAATCCGCTAGCTCCGGATGCTGATCTGAATGATCGGATGACTGCTGTTCTAATCTAGACGTAGTTATGCACACAATACATTCCAAGGAATTCTAGCTGTCTTCTAACTCAGTCGAGAGACCTCGAAAAATTGTTTGGAGATCTGTGTCCCTTCTCTTTTATGGGGATCATCCGGTCTAATCCAGAACAGGGTCAGTAGCTCGAATTCAGGACCGCCTCAGACGGGATCCCCGTGTGATACGTCCCGCTATGCTGACCCCCTCCGGAAAAACCGAACTGCCCAAGCAAAAGACAAAATCGCTTTGTCTCTGTCAACTGTTAGGCCTAAACGATATTAGTGTATGTAGTGTCTACATATTTTCGGAAGGTCCCTAAAATATATCAAAAATTACTAAATTCCTTTTCTGCTACTGTCTCAATTAAGCGAAAAGTTGTCCCAATTACGCGATTAAATTGTGTATTAATTTATTAGTTTGGTTTCCGTTCTTTGAGATTTGGCCCAATAAAGCGACTGTCCCGATTAACCGGTGGCCCAATTAAACGGAATCTACTGTATATGCTCTCTACCTCAAATTAGTAGTGGCTTGCCCCTGTACTGTACATCATACTTTTCCTTTAACAATACTGTCGTGTCTGTCATCTATCCAACTCCTTTCAGAGGAAAATTTTTGAATTGAAATAACGTGACTTTCGGTTTGCATCAGAAGTTCTTATATAGCTAATCGGGGCCTCCTGCCCCTAAGATTTCCATATCTGGCGTCGCCTTTCATCTATCTCTCCGTTCTCGAAATTAAGGAAAGACCGGATGACAGAGTCTATAGGTCTACAATTTTTCAAATTGCAGCCCAATAAAATGCATTACAGTGAACAAAAATTATAATGCAAGTTTTTCTTTAAAAACGAAATGACTTGCTTAGTAGAATTTTACCTTTTTATCATTACAATATTATGAAGATGAAATAATTTAAATAAGTTTAATAGTTGAGTTATATGAAAGATTTTTGAATATATATAATGCAGAATGTGGAGACCGATATTATGTTTCATATTTGTTATTTCTTTTAAAAGTATGTGTTATGGCTGTTATACATACTTTAAATCTTATTTGTAAACAATTTATGGATATTTATGTTTAATGAATACATATTTATAATTAGAAGTGAAAATTTCTGGATGAATATTTTTATTATTTTCCTATTATGTAACTATCAGATTAAATATTTTGACAGATAAATGACTAGTGCCAATAAATAAATGAATGATGTATAATGATAGAAATTGTTGTATACAATTGAATTACTTTAATTTCTACAAAAACTTTTGGACATTTATAATTTAATCGAATCTTTGTTAGGACCGATGGCAAAANGCACAGCAGAGATCTTCACAATAATAATTAATTAGTGCAGTGGTTCTTAACCTTTTTATACTCCCCCACCAAATATTTCATAATTTTTTTGTGATTTTTTAAATAATAATTTATATTTGTTAAATTATCTATAATAAATTGATTTTTTTAAATTATTGCTTTATTTTTAAAATTCCAAGCATTAATACTTTCTTAGAATTACTTTGGAATAAAAGAAGTAAATAGTGCGGTGTAAGTAGCATATTTGCATTTATTTCTTCTGTAATAACAAAGTTGTATGTAGGAAGAAATAAGAAAGAAATAAATAAAAACTAAATACGAAAACTTTCGTATTTAGTTTTTATTTATTTCAATACGATATTCGGTTATACATCAATTTTCTTTTTATTATATTCTGAAGGAAATTTTTTATTATTTGGCGGCCCCGGCAAACTTCTTATGGACCTCCAGGCGGTCCGCGGCCCCCTGTGTGTATTCGAGAGCGAGGGTTCTATGAAGATATTAATATGTGGTGCATGTGATAAATATTTTTTTAAATCTGAAAAACCAATGTTTAATGTCCTAAAAACATTTGTTAATAAAAGCTTCTAAAATGTAAGCAGATCATGCTTTTTCTTAATGTACAGTACTATACATTATCAAACAGTAAAATGTTACCTTGGGACAAAAATCTGTAAGGCAGAATTTCTTAAATTATTCACGATGAAAATTTAGTATTATTCAATTCTAATAAATCTGGTTTCTCTATATAATCATTAATAAACTATTACTTACATCAATTAACTCTTAAGTCATCACTTTCCTCCATCTATTAAAAGGAAAACGGAGCAATCTTATACGTTTGGCTTTCGAATTTTTACAATTCGGTGCTGAACACCAAACTATTTTTAAAATATATATAAGAAGTCCAAGTAATTGAGATCGAAAGAAACAATCAGATTCCCTCTAGAAACACTGTACACATCTCAAAAAACTCAATATGGTGACTGCCGCGATGCATTAAGTTATCGTGTCCAGTCTTTGTGTTTATAGCAGTGGCGGTGCCGTGACATTTGATGATAGGGAAGCTGTGTTTCTATAAGAAGCCGACTTCCAGGGGCAATCAGTCAGCAATGGTCTAGGATCCATTCGTATTCGTTTGCGTGGCCACCGTTTCTGCTAACTTTTTTTTTCTGTTTTAAATGTTAGATAACATGTAATTAGTTTAGGAATACAGAATATGCATGCAACTTAATACGCATGCAACTATAATAGAATCAAACGAATAGTAGTAAATGTTTCACTATTGAGCATTTCTGCTTTCAAAATTGTTAACATAATGCATAAAGACTCATAAACTAAACTTTTGTATGAAATATTTTCATTAATATTGTACGAATAGTTAAGAAATCATATTTACTGTTATCAACACATATTAATTCGCAGACACATGTCTCGAACATGAATTATATTAGAACTTGTTTAATACAAAATATGTTGAATTAGCGAATAAAGAGTTCATCTTTAATTGATCTTTTCCATTAATCTGTTAAAACGTAATGCAAATATTTACTAATTGAAGTTTAAAGAGACGTGGCTAACATAGTGATTGGCTGACATCGTTCAGGGACTATCCGCTGGTTTTTTAACCCACTCTCTAAAGATCGGTGTCGTAGCAACCGGTAAATTATCGTACATTTATAGATAACGTTTTGGAATGACGCCTGGAAACATAAGATTGAATTTCAACACATTGGTACTGCCAAAGTGGCGAATCAAAAGTACCGTATATATAAGGAATGTGACCAGATGGAAAAGTTTTTAATACAAACTATTTTCTAGAAAATCAAATCTTCAGTTTAAACTGCTTGTTTCTTAGAGTTCGAGCCACGGAATTCCTTTTTATAATTTCAAATAGAGTATCTCTTCATTTAGAGGTTACTTTGGCATATAATTAAAGGCTTTAACTAAATAGGTTTCAAAATAAAAAGATGTGTCAATGGTTCGTATAATGAAGTATAGGATAAATTTATTTAGTTTTGAAATGCAAAATTAGAGAAATTTGGAGATATTTCTTAAAATAAGAATATACCGTATTTAGTTTTCTATATTCGCATGCATTTTCTCATTACAGAAACTGCAAACAGGAGCTCAGAGCAAACATTATAAATTAAAATTAGATCGAGAAAAGAAAACCATTCTGATAAACCTTTAAAAGTATTTGCAAGAGATAATAACTTCCTTTATTTAGGAACTTTTTTTGCATATAAACTAAATTTAATTATTTTTATAGAGAATTAAATAAGTATATTTATAAAAATTCATTAAACAGTAGGCAATACCAACAAATATTATAATTATTAATTATTATGAAATATTAATTTAAATGACTGAAAGTTTTAATTTCAATTACTATATTTTATTTTAAATTTTAAAGTGTGTTTCAGTCCTCAAACAACATACTATAACATTTATTCTGGTTAATTAATAAGTTACATAATGTTGTTATACAACCTGTTAGAAAACTAAAACTTTACCACCCACTGACAGTCTACAGACTAGTACTGATCTGAGAACCATGTTTTGATGTAATTTAAACAGGGTTAATTAAAAGCACTTGATTGATGCATACTGCAAACATTTTAGAATATGTTAAATATTAAATCAGTTTATATACTGGATTTTTGTTTTCATCTAACACCAAAAAATATTTAAAAGAAATTTCCTATTTATTTTTATTTTATTTTATTTGTAAATTCTAAAAATAAATAAGATTATTTCCAAGTTTATTATAAGATTATTTCCATTAAAAACAAGTAAAACTACTCTTTCTTATCCGACTTCAAGTGATAAATTTTGTGAAATTTCTATTATAACCTGATACTGTATTTTCAAATTTCACTAAACTGTTCTTCAGAAAATGCAACATGTTCACACTGAAAGACATTATATGCAGTAAATTTCAGATGAATTTTCCTTATGGAATATATTCAAGCAACATTATTTGGCTGATGTTCCTGATAAAGGAAAACATCAACTAGAAGAGAAAAATAATTTTCTGTAGTTTTCTAAGAAAGTAATCATTTATTAAAACATTTATTATATTACAAATCTCGCACAGCAGAGATCTTCACAATAATAATTAATTAGTGCAGTGGTTCTTAACCTTTTTATACTCCCCCACCAAATATTTCATAATTTTTTTGTGATTTTTTAAATAATAATTTATATTTGTTAAATTATCTATAATAAATTGATTTTTTTATTATTGCTTTATTTTTAAAATTCCAAGCATTAATAGTTTCTT